>NC_058164.1:15516949-15524978 GCF_020080835.1 Cotesia glomerata
AGTTTATTTTACAAAATAAATTATACAGAGTTTTCATGCAATGCTTTAAGGGGAAACACCACTGTGACGGCCGAAAAAACACTGTGATTTTCGGGAATTTTTTTGACAGGGAAAATAAAGGAATTTGGGGATCGGGTTTTTTTTATTTTATTAAGTGCATACTAAAGTTTGTTGCGCTACATTTTTATTGAAAAATATTTAATTGTTACAAAGTTATAAACAATCTCGTAGAGCAATAACGAAATTTTCCCCTTCCCATGGTCGGTTCGATTACTCAAAAACGGATCATCCGAAATTGAAAATTCAAATTGATTTTTAATCTGCATGAGTGTAGTTATCGTTGTACGTACGGGATTTTGAAAATTTTGATTTGAAAAAAAATGGCGACGGATTGAAAATTTTGCAATTATTTTTACTTTTTTTTTTGTTTCAACCCGACTCAAAAATTCTTAGAAATCCCTCAAAAATTCTGGATCATCGTAATTCAAAAAACCAAAAATAAACCTTTAGATTAATAATAAATCCAGTCTTTAATCGAAGCTTTTTTTTTTTTGTTGAATATTACTATGTTTTAACAAACAATTAACTTTTGACTTTTCATCAAAAATCAGAGTCTAAAGTTTCGAAAGCCGCCATTTTGTGAATTTTCAAAAAAAAAAAAAAGCTTCGATTAAAGACTGGATTTATTATTAATCTAAAGGTTTATTTTCGGTTTTTTGAATTTCGATGATCGAGAAGGCTGCTGTGATGGTCACCGCGAGGCACTACTCGCGGGAGAGGTTCCAACTAAGATAGCGATATTTTAACAATTAATATTTTTTTTTTTTTTTTTTCGTAAAAGTTAAGTTAAAGCATTGCATGAAAACTCTGTATAATGAAAACTCTCTCTTTTCGTTAGAAATAAGCAGGACGTTGCAAGGATGGCCTCTTAAGTCAACTGTTTTACTAATTTTTTTTTTTTTTTTATTCAGAGTTGCCATAAAAATGATTATGTTGAATACATGAAATATTCAGAACAAAAGCGAAAAGGGTCAGATCCAACTTCAATCATCGATCGTAAACGGTGGTCATGTGTCTTCAATCAAGAAGAGTTTGAGCGAAATGTGGTAAACTTTATGTTAAGGTTTATGATTCCATTCAGAGCAGTGGAAGATCCAACTTCACGTAAAATTTTTGACGGTAAATTAGTATGATTTCTTCTCTTAAACTAAAATATGATTTTGAATAAAAATTTTGTTCTTGAACTAAGAACAGAAACTTCATGACATAGAAAACAATTATTGTTTATTTAAAATAACTGTTTTTGGATGACAAATTAAACTCCATCCATCGAAGATAATACATTTTTGATTGAAGTTAACAAAAACAAATTATTTTCGTAGTGACAACCGTTTATCTAATACTATTGTGTGACTGGGGGTGGAACAAGACAATTTCAGACAACGGCGGAATTACCTGCTCGAGCGAAGTGAGGGCTGGTACCATCCGAAATCTGAAATCGTTTTTCATCACGTGTTACACACTATATTTTTCATATAATTTGCATTAAAAATGGCAGTTTTCATAGCTGGAGTCAACCAGAACTAGACAATTTCAGACTAGTATGCTATAGCGAAAGAAACATTTTCTCGTCGCCGGGCCGAAAGCGACTACTTTCGTTTCGCTATGCGAAACAAAGTTGTCGCCTTTTGGCTCTGTCAACGAGAAAAATAGTATACACTCCTCGGGCAGTAAATAAGAAAGCCTCAGATCACATGATTGTCAACCTCGGCTTCGTCTCGGATAACAATAACATGTGGTCTGGTACTTAGGTGTGCAATATACTATTCTTGGACCGAATTTTATTTCTCTGTAATAAAGAGATTCACCCTATCTATTTGTATGTATTACTATTGTTAATTTTGCATAATGTTATATGACAGATTTACAAATTAAAAAAAAAGATTGTCAAATGCAACATTTAACCCGCTATTCCTTATTAAAGCAAGTGGACAAAATTTTCAAGAAATCTTTCGATGACGTGCGTAAAGAAATATTTCTAATTATTGGAAGAGGAGGGTATGTGTGTACAACTGCAGACGTTTGGACCGGAGGATCACGTAGATTTCTTGGAGTAACAGCTAGCTGGGTAAAAATTGAAAATACGCGTTCATATCTATCTTCTTTTGTTTATCTTTCTGTTCTGTTTTCTATCTTCTTTTTTTATATATATAAAAATTCCCTGTCACAGTGTTTGTCTGCGATGGACTCCGAAACTTTTCGAGTGATCTTATTTAGCGGATGTTATTTTTATTTTTATGTATTACACACAACAAAAAACAAAATCTATAATGATATGAAAGTTAAACATTTCTGATTACATAAATCAATTTTTTCGTATCTTACAGATTCATCCTGATTTATTAGAGTGGAAATCTGCAGCAATTGCATGCAGACGATTTTATGGAACTCATTCATTTGATGCAATTGCAAATCATTTATCCGAAATCCATTGTTCGTTTGGTTTAACACCTCAATCCATTCGAGCTACAATAACTGATAATGGGTCCAATTTTATTAAAGCATTTAAAGAGTTTGGAGTTGAGGCCTTAAATCATACTTTTGCAGGTAAATATCCTGGTTCTTCCTCGCTAAATTCCAAAGTTCATAAGATCTCAATTAATAATCCGCGACTGGAAATATTTATGAAACAATTGACCCACCAGGCCACTCTCAAAACTTCCTGCTATTTTCGAGTTCATAACGCTCATTCAGTTATTCAGGATATTCATTCACAATTAACTCAGTATCTACAGCTGAAAAATGAAGTTAAACAACACATTTTTTAGATCTTCGAGCTCGAAAATATTGCAAATACTTGAAAAATTCCAGAATTAAAAAAAAATACATTCATTAAAATTTTCGAGTTGCAATATTTCTCAAACAAATCAGCTGATTTTGATACACTTTGTGGACTTAATGTAGTTCCCCAAGTTCAGAGAGAAATGACAAGAATTATTAAATCGGTCTGACGTAAACTTTGGTAGTTACTTTGAAAAACATATTATTTAAAAATTTTTGAACTTTAATATCCACGGACGATTTTAATCAATACGGTAATTTGGAAATTTTATTATTTTCTTTCAATCATTGATAAAATACTTTTTAAGTTACTAAATGTTGAATATGAAGGTTCCATTTTTTTAAAATTGGGAAATATTTTCAAAATCTCGAATCAGTTCTCTTCAGTACTTGATTACAGTTCAAAGGAAATGAACTGGATTTCTACTAAACAAAATAATCGATTAAAACTATCTCGAGAAGTAAGGTCAATGTATAACCATAGAAGCTTGAATACTAGTAAACTAGAAGCTGATAGATAGAATCGATGGCTTGCGACCGATCTCCACATTTTTGCGAGGTTGTCCTTTGCTATCAATGAATTTCATTCGCTTGATATCAACATCTTTGATTATACTTGAACGAACACTAACAGTAACCAGCGCACTAATATTCACGTTTGTTGTGTTAAATTGAACTGATTTATCGAGACAATAACAATCTTGTTGCTTGGAAAAGAAAAAACGCTTCATTTTTTACTCTAAGTTTCTACTGGGCAAAATAGCCGATTGAAGTGCTAAATATCTATAAAAAATTCTCAAAAAATACGGTCTGGATAAATTTAGAATTTAAAAAAAATTTATTTAAAATGTCAGTTGTTATTGCTATTCTAAATGTGAATTTACTATACCTTAATACCATGTGCTTACGTAATGACTGATTTATATTTTTCATTTTCAGATTTAAGTGAAAACCCGTTCGAAGATATAGATGAGGAAATTGATCTTGGTACCTGCGATACAGACTTTGATTCTGTTGATGAAAATATTGCCACGAATGATGAGTTTTCTAATGAATGTGAAAATCAATTACCACGCCATTTTAGATGTGCTAGTCACACATTGAATTTGATTACTACAACTGACTGCTTGAAGGCTATTAAAGAATCAAAAAATTTAAACAAGAAATATTTTAATGTAATCGGGAAATGTTCATCTCTGTGGAAATCTTTACGTTCTCCTAAAGTGTATGAAAGTCTTAAAGATCACTTAGGTATTTCACTTAAACGACCTGTTGTCAGTTGGAATTCAACCTATGATATCATAAATCAGCTATTAACAGTTAAAGAGAAGCTTTTAGACAACAGTAAGCTGAAATTGAAGAAAGCTTTCAAGTCCGTGGATTTAAAGTTTCTGAAAGAATTCGTGCGTTGCTCAAAACCTTTGGCATGTGCAATAGATCGTTTACAAGCGGACAAATCATATTACGGTGTTCTTCTCCCTACGTTAATTTCTTTAAAATACGAAATGAGTAATTTGATAGAAGATGAGACTTTCATTGATTGCAAGCCACTTGCTCAGGCTATAATCCATCGAGTTGATCAGCGATTTACAAAACTATTTGACCCTTCTCAACCTGATATAGATGCATTCATAGCTGCTATTTCTCATCCCCGGTTTAAAGGCCGCTGGTTAACGTCTTTCACCGAAATAGAACAGAAAAAAATTCATCAGCCATTCTCAGAAGTGGTTTCTGCGGAAGGCAGTGTAGAGTCAGCAACTACAACTAATAGAGATATGATCGACGAATTTAATTTTGGAGAGCCTACAATTGCAATTCCTGAGTTTCAACCGTCATTATCACAAGGTGAGACTGCAGCAGAAGTGGCACGTTACTTAAAGAGCCCAGAGACTGACTTAAAACTGTTAGAAAAATTTCCAGCAATTCGTAAAGTTTTTCTGAAGTTCAATACACCATTGCCTTCATCTGTTCCTGTAGAAAGACTATGCAGTCACGTGACGATGATGAATTTACCGAGGTACAATCGTCTTAGAGACAAGCATTTTGAGCAGAGAGTGCTCTGTAAGGTTAATGCGGCAAACTCTTACTGTTAATTTATATTACATACTTTTATCCACAATGTTTATTATGTTTATTTTATTTTTACTTATTTGTTTTGTTAATAAATCTTCAGATCAATTGATATTTAAATACATTCTTCAGCAGTCAGTACACAAAGTTTATTTCATTTATAAGATATTTTATACTTACAGATAACTAAGCTTTCTTATAAGAAATATATATATGTATTTACAAATTGATTAGTTAAAAGATTGAAATTTTAGGAACACAGAACCGGTGACTGTACTTTTTCCTTGCATGTGAGCAAAGCATTTCATATCAAATCGCTAACTTATAACTCCAAACCGTTTCATTTTGTATGAAACTTTTCGATTTTTTTTTCTTATCAATGTCACTCTTCAGAATTTCAAATTTTCTCACCTAACCAAAGAAAAACTTATGAATTAAAAAAAATTGCAATTTTTTTTATGTTGCCGTAACTTTTTAAAAGTTAGCTTATCGAGACCTTTCTTTTGTTTAAAATTTTATTTATGAGATAAAATTTCCAGAAAAAAATTTAAAAATAATTATCAATTAATCTTCAAAGTTTTTTGCTGAGATTTTTCGATAAAAAAAAAAAAAAAAAAAAAAAAATAAAAATATTATAATTGAATATAACTTTTAAAATTTTTTTTTCAACCAACAATTTTCGTAAGTTCAATGAAAATGTCAGAAGTTGCATATTTTTTCTCTCCAATATTGGTTTCCAATCGAAAAATGAATTTTCTTTGTTTTGATCGTTCGTGTGTTATAATACTTTTTTGAAAATTTTTAGATTGTTGACCCAACTCTGAAATTCCAGAAAAAATAACAAAAACAAAAATTAAGTGTCAATCATAAAAGAAGAATCAATTCTTTTCTTTAAATGTCAGATGAATATAAAAACGTTATACGGGTGCGGAAACAGGGGTAGATTTCATAATAAATGACCTAAAAAATCTACTATTACCTGAGTGCACAGAAAAATTAAAAATTCATGCATTCGATTACAATATTTCCGGGAAAAAAATAAAGTAGATCCGGTCTATACTACATTAGGTAGATATAATGTGCATACGAATTTCGGCGCTAAATAAAGCACAATATTGTTTGAGATATACATAGATTATATAGATGAAAACAAATTTTTTAGGCTAAAGGAAACTCGTAATGTACCTAGATCAACGTCTATCTACGAACATCTACGTAGATCTCCGTAAATCTAACAAATGGCGCGAGAGATAGGTGTAGATCTACGTAGACGTGAAAAATTTTCTCCCGGGTTCTGATTACTTTAAAATCATGAACCTCTTAAAACAAACAAACGTTTGAAAATAAGATTTTTAAAACAATTCCATAACGAATCTCAGAGTAAACTTTCATTGAATAAAGAGTAAGATGAACAATTTTCCGGTTTTGAGATATAGATGAGTATTTAACTCAAAGCTTATTCGAAAAGCTTTCAGTGAGATTTACAGTAACTCGACAATTTATGCTAATCAAAAGATAGTCCAAGAAAAAGTGGAAAAAGTACAATTTTTTGACATTTTGAAAATTCAAGAATGCTCTTATCCTCTATATTATCCTCTATATTAAAAGAGATGAATTTCGAAACAGATGTGAAGTTAACTGAGTATCGAATTATCGAAAAAATATGGTCCCCAATTCCTTATTGGTGGAAGTTGTAATTTCGTGGATAAATGATTAGCTGTGATTGGCAGACATAATTTAATATAGTTTAGTATATAGTCTGAAGATGGGTTACTATAAGCATACTGATGTTAGTATATTAATCCACCTTGGATGATTACGATGCCCCCTCATGGATGAAGGAGTGAGACTATTGATACGCGGGATTATTTTAAGTTCGTTGAATGGTTTAAGAGTCGTTCTCGGTTATTGCAGTTTTTTTCATTTCAGTTATTATTAAATTAAATTAAATAAGTACACATCTCGTTAAAAATGTTCTTCTGAATAATAGAGAATTTAATTAAATATTTTCCAGTAGAGCCTTTTTCGTAATCGTAATCGTCATTAAAAAAAGTTAACTAAAAAAAGTTTTTTTTTTTAATTTAATTTAATTTCCTTTCCAAATTTAATGATTTAATTATTTTTAATATATTAATATTAAATATTAATAGCTTTATCATGACGTTAACTACTCAATCATTTTTTAAATCCCAAGCAAGACTCCAACTTAAAATCAGTGCCACCAATGCTGACATAAGAAATTAGCCCACATTTTTCTACTCAAGGACGTCCCGCCTTTTCTACACTCCATGACTTAATTATATCTAGAGCTGAGAGAGAGCTTTCTCTCTATCTTGAGTCTTAAGTATATATTAAATGATGACTACGTTGCTCAAAATATATTTTTCGCGCTACTTTATAAAATGATTATGTTTATATATTTACCAGGGTGATTTTTTTTTTTACTTTATTTTTTTTTTTTTCGGTCCCATCGTGAATTCTTGTTGGAAATACCCAAAAAAAAATTCCCTGAAAGTTTGAGCTCTTAATATTAATTAACGTCCTTGACCAAGGCATGTGAATATTTCCCATTGAAAATACACAAAAACTTTGATTTTTAATTTTTGAATTTCTAAAGCTCAGCGGCATTTCATGGGATCACTTTGATCGAAGATGGTTTTTTCTTAGAATTGAACGTTCTACAAAAGTGCCCATTGCCGCAAAGTCGTAACTCACACTGGCGAGGCAGTACGGGCCACTGAACCTGATTTTTTCATAAAATTGGCGTTTTTTCGCATTTATCTCATAAATATCAAGAGCTACGGAAAAAATGTAAATGACAAACTTGTAGAGAATTCAATTCCAACAAAAAAAGTCCTATGGACCAAATCGCTAAGATCAATATTAAGCGAGATATTAAGCCTTGAATATATTTTTCGTGAAATTTTGGCCGATCATTGATTTAAACTTATTAATATCTTGTTTACTTTCTCTGTTTTTTATATTTTCTTCAATATATTTTTAAGGCTAGAAAACAGGATATGATAAGTATCTTACATTATAAAAGCTTATATCTTAATAATCTTTAATAAATAAAGGGATTTACGAGTTTCCTGCATAAAACTTATGAATTCAATTA
>NC_058164.1:15525078-15583514 GCF_020080835.1 Cotesia glomerata
AGCCGTAGTGATCGTTGCCAAACACCTTGACGAGATAAATCCTATGTTCGATCTCACTTTTGAGCACGTTAACCGGTGGATGGACGCAGTCAACCTGCAACTGGCGCAACACAAGACTGAGGCAGTACTTATTACCAGCAGAAAAGTGGTAGAGACCATTAAGCTGAAAGTCGGCGAACAAGAAATCACATCACAACCTTATATCCGATATTTGGGAGTGATGCTTGATGCCCGACTCAACTTCAAGCAGCAAGTGGAACATGTCAGTGCAAAAGCGTCAGTAGTGAGGGCTAGTCTCGCACGACTGATGCTGAACGTCGGAGGCCCAAAACAGAGCAGGAGGCTATTATTGTCATCAGTAGTCATATCGGTGCTCACTTACGGAATATCCATTTGGGCCGACGCATTAAAGACACAAGAATCATGGAGAAAGGCTGGACCAGTATATCGACTGAGTGCCCTACGAGTAGGTAGTGCCTTCCGCACTATATCAGAAGGAGCAGTGTGCGTCATTGCTGGAACCCTACCTCTTAGAGTTCTAGCAGAGGAAAGACGGGCCCTTTACCAACGAAAAAGGTCAACTGCACTGATCCCTGAAGAACTTAGAATTGAAGAACGGCAGAAGAGCATAGGCCGATGGCAACTATAATGGGATGCTGCAGAGAAGGGTAGGTGGACGCACCGTCTCATACCTTGGATCGACATTTGGCTTAACCGGAATCACGGTGACGTCAATTACTATCTTACGCAGATGTTGTCGGGACATGGGTGTTTTCGAGAGTATCTACACCGCTTTAAGCACGATGACTCTTCGGAATGCCCGTCCTGCCCAGGAGCTGCTGAAGACGCGGAGCACGTCTTCTTTGTATGTCCTCGTTTCGATCCACAGCGTGAAGAACTGGAGAGGATCCTGAACCAGAGAATGCAACCAGATTCACTAGTAGAAGCAATGTTGTCATCAGAAGCTGCCTGGAACGCTACCAACACGTTTGCAACAGAAGTCCTTAAAGACTTGCGTTCCACCGAAAGAAAAAGAGCAAATATTAGAAGATAGAAGGAAGGTAGTTAACACCTTAGCCACCAGAAGGAAGAGCAGTAACTAGATCCTCCCTTCACGAAGTAATGCCTGACGGCGGTTTCCATGAGTGATTAGAGGAAAGAAGGAAAAGGGGTTTAGGGTTTAGTGGGTAGGGGCGTTAGTATCGAGTTTTAGTATGACGCTGCGTCGAGTCGCCACATATCTAGGCCAAACAGCTATGCCTAGAATCCGTAAAAAGGATTCCCCCCCCTAAAAAAAAAAAAAAAAAAAAAAAACACACACACACACACACACACACACACACATACATACAGACACAGTGACACACTCGCGGGAGTAGTCAGGGAAGCTTCCTATGACCTTCAAACGTCGAGATCTGATAAAAACTCGATTTTTGCAAAACGGGGTGAAAACTATAACTTCCCGATTTTTGAAAATCTTCGATTTTCTTAGCGGGAAGTTAAAAATAGAAGGCCTTTTGAACCAATTTCTATAGAATATGAAAGATTTAAGATATATGGAAAAACTGGATATTTTCATTTCCCGCAAGATTTTATAATTGGATATACGAGTATAGAAAAAAATCAGGGTGGATCAGTCATTACAGAACTTGATGAAGTTAACGCAGTTTACATTCCATTCAAAAGTACTTTAAAATTATTTTTTGAATCACCAGGAGTATTTAATGAAATTAAAAATTATATATATTTTCTAAAAAGAAATCCCGTTATTTTATCTAATTTTATGCAAGTAGAACTTTGGAAAAATATAGAATCATCTCATACCGGCAAACAACTACTCCCCTTGTTTCTATTTTTCGATGATTTTGAGTGTGGTAATGCTCTAGGTAGTCATGCAGGTAGAAATATGTTGGGAGCATTATATGCATCAATTCTTTGTCTCCCATCGCACATGATATCTCATTTGAGCAGCATATTTTTAGTTAGCTTATTTTATAGTTGCGATAGAAAAATTTTCGGAAATCAGAGCATTCTTAAAACATTGATAGATGAATTAAATAGTTTAAAGACGGAATAACATTCAATATTAATAATGTAAAATATCAAGTATTTTTTCAATGTGCTTTGATATTAGGTGATAATTTGGGTTCAAACTTAGCATTTGGATTCAGAGAAAGCTTTTCTGCTTTACATTCATACCGGATATGTTTAGCTGATAGTTCAAAATCAAAAACAATGATTCATGAAGAAGATAATCTACTCTGTACTAGAAAAAATTATGATAATGATGTGAAGACAAACGATATTAAAAAAATAAAATTGACGGATTTCATGTTAGTAATAATCAATCAGTCGATATTATGCATGATGTGTTTAAGGGTGTAGCAAATTATGTAATAAAAGCTGTTATTAAATAACTGATCTATGTAAACGAGTTGTTTTTATTAGATATTTTTGATAGCCGTATAAATTTATTTAATCACAGTCCCTTAGAAAAACCCAACATGCCTTTACCGATCTCAGCTGATTACATAAAGTCGAATAATAGATTAAAAATGTCGGCGGCAGAAATGATGTGCTTTTCTAGATATCTAGGATTGGTGATTGGTGGCTTAGCCCCTAGAACGAATAAGTTGTGGAAACTATATTTAAAATTATGTCAAATAATTGCTATAATTAAATCAACTCAATTACTACGAAGTTATTAAAAAATTTTAGAGAATTTGATTGCCGAACTCAAGTCATTATACATTGAACTTTTTGGTGATTTAAAACCAAAATTTCACCTTTTAGTACATTATGCTAGATTATTATCAAAAAATGGACCGTACATTTACTTCTGGTCAATGAGATACGAATCGAAAAATCGAGAACTCAAAATCCGTGCAACAACTACGACTAGTAAAAAAAATTTATTAAAGACGATAGTGATTCAAAATCAATTACAATTATGTTATTCAGCATATTGTAGTGATGAAATAATTAATAAAATTATTTATGGACCGATTCAAAGTTGCTCTCAGAACGAATAAGCATATTTTCCAAATGTTTCTAGCAAAAATATTGTCTTTTAAACATATAATATTTTATGGTAAACAATTGACGACTGGTTCTATAATTTTGACCAATATTGACGAAAATTATGGACCAGCTTTCAGAAAAATTTTTGGTATTTTTCAGGTAAATGAAAAGTTATTTTTCGTTATATACTCGTTAATACCTTTCAGCTTTGATGAGCGTTACTACGCTTATAATGTAAAAATAAACAATAAAGAAAAATTAATAAAATGTATCGAGGATGTACCTAAAATCGTTCCGTGTTTATTAATAAGAAAAATTAATCAATGGTATGTTGCAACTCGACATGATATATAATTTTCAAGTTTATATAAATTTTTGTAATAATTTAATATTGTCATTATGTTTATTATATTATATATGATTGAAACTTTTTAACTAATTCAATTGTTTTGTGTTTAAATACATTGTTATGTCCGAAAAATAAGATCTTAAAAATGCGGTAGCTGGATTAACAGAGGTTCGGATAATAGATGAATTTCCCTAACGAAAGAATCGTTAAGTTTTATTTTATGGGTTCGCGAAGGTGAAAACCCCGGAGAGGGCCCCTTGAATATGACAATCGACCTCGGAAATAATAAAATATCCCCCACTTACTATTGCGAATCCTAATTCCAACGGTGATTCGGTTTTTGATTGGACTCGTACCTTTAACTTCCGCTGCTTGGCTTCTCGCTTCCTCCTGCTGACTGGAGATTGAAGGTTGAAGGTTCTTAGCTTAGAAATGATTATACACTTCGATTCGAGTTTTTAGGTTTATATTCAATTAAATGGCCCTATGGGCAAACACGTCTTAACTTACACTGCTCACTTATTAACTAATAACAACATAAAACAAAGGTTGAAAGTTTATATGAGTTCGTAACCGGAGTAACGACTCCGGCAAACAAAAGTTCGCCGATTATAAATTCACAGAAGAAGAAAATAATTTGAGAGTGGGACCAGGTCACTGGAACTGTCGGAATCTCGATTATCGTCAAAACAAATCGTGGCTCGCAGAATTGCTATCACAGAACTCAGAAATACCGTTAAGGAAATCGAAATGAATAATTAGGGGAAAGATGACTAATTAATTTAATAATTGAAGTCTGCCTATACATGTCGGGGTATAGGACTCACCCGTGCTTTAAGGCAGAACTGTTACCTTGTAAATAAGTTCCGAATTATGGTTTTCGTGTCTTTTATCACCTCGGTTGCAATTCATTAAGTGGGGCTACTAATTAAACAATTGGTTCCTGCGATAAGGTGACAATGCGCGGTAATGTGTATTCTTCGGCCACGAGTGAGTTGTCGCGCAGTCCAGGTTGTTGTTCCCTAAATATGCAAGCGCTGTACTTTTCGGCTGGAATGGGAGGCCCTGTATTATAAACGGCACGCCGGATATAACAGCATCCCCCCCGAAAGGAAGGGTGCTAACAGCATCTTTTCTTTCGCGAACTCGGGCGTCTCATTTTGACGAAAAGTTCATGCTTGCTTACAATTTTGTTTAAATAATTTTGAATTACATAAATTTTGTTACTGAAATATTAAGTACGTTTTTACCCGTTACATTTATTAAAATTAATTTATAAGAATATAAATTTATTTCCCTGGTTTTACAATATAATGCTTAAGGTATGGGATACATGATTACTTTATTTAAATTCAATTATTTTTATATTATTTATCATCGCAGTTAATCGTTGGTACTGCTTATTGTAAGGTTTGCTGCTTTATCCGCAGCTAAATAGTAAGTTTGAGGGTTAAGAATTGAAATTTTTGATCTTGGAATTTGGAATATAAAAATTGAAAATTTTTGTTTTAGTAATTGTTGAAAATTTGAAATATAAAAATTGAAAAAAAAAAAAAAAAAAAAATTTTTTTTTGTTTTTAATAGTGGATTTTGATATCCCCTTTCCTCTTCTCCGAACTAATTTTATTATGTTTGGAATACTTATAAAACTTAATAAAACTATAAAGATATATCAATTAAAAGGAATAAAACATATAAATAGAATATATGTGTATGTATTTTTACGCTCCTTCGTAATTTGCCAGGCGAACTCCTTTTGATTTGGTGCTCTTGGCTGAATCTGTTTTCCTAGGAGTGCTTGGTGGATGTTGAGATGACGTGGATGTCGATGTTGAATTTGGTATTGTTTCGCTTCTGCTTTGCAGAATAGTCTTATTTTCCTTGCGGGGCGCTAGAAAGAAAAAAAGGTTTCTTTCAATAATTCGTCACGGTATCTTCCGCCGGATTGAAGGTGATGTTGTCCATACCGTTTCTTGGGTTTTTACGACTTCTGTTACAACAGTACCCTGGGTTGGTTTTATTTAAGAATTCTTGTATTATTTGACGATAATATAATCCAGCAATGAGGGCAATAAATCCTATTATTGTGATTATTATTCCAGAATTTGTTGCTGTAACGTAACAATGTTGTCCTTCTTCTCGATGGTGTAACCCGATTTGCGTAAGGCGATTGTTTGTGCCTTCTAGGCTCTCTCCCCATTGGGAGTGAGGATCGTCATTAGGCAATGGGTCTACTGGAATATTTGTAAGTTTGTGCGGGGGATTTAGTTGATTTGTTAAGTTAGCAACTAAAGGTTCGATGTTCAGAGCTGGGAACACGTGAGTGCTCGTTGGCATTTGTTCTTCTGACGTCCCCTTTACCAATATTTTTTCATTGCTTAATACGCATCCTGGTTTTAATTTAAACGCGCCCGCGTCGCTTAGTAGGTATTCTTTCCGCACGTTCGTACCGCAGGTTCCTATGAATTTTTGAGGCTTACAGATCGAATATGCCCATGAATTTGGTTCATGTAATTTGATCATTTCATCATCACATTTTTGTAGGATTCGAATGTCACACGAGTTTAATATTTTGGATGATGGTTTCATTAGAAGTAACACTTCGCAGTCGCTGTCTTCATTTATACTTCTTGTGGGGACGTTTGGGTGGCAAGCCAGGTCGTTTGCGATGGGTCTGCACGCCTTAATAAATTCTTCGTCCGCTATGAAGTATTGTGACTGGAGTGCGTCGATGCCAAGATAATTTTTCTTGGGTTTGATTGTCAATCCTCTGGCAATCCCGTTGACTTTGTGAGACGTCGTAATTGATTTTAGGCTGTATAGTTGATATGTAACCGGATGGAATAGTGGTAATGTGATAAAAATAACGAATTTTTGTCCGGTGCGTCCGATTACGATTTTTGCTACGTCCACTAAACCTTGGATGTTTACGTGGTCTTTCGGTTGAGGCGGGTTTAATTCTGGGTAACGTCTTCTTATATCAGCTGTTGCTTTTAACAGCTGATCCGAAGTTAGAATGTCATTGGATATATGACCTCTTCTGGCTGTTTCAATTGCTGACTCTACTCTTTGTAGATAACGGATCTAACGATTGAGGTGTTGTATCCATCTTTCTGACAAAAGCATGAGGTTTATTCGCAGTTTCATCCGGAGTTCTTCCTCCTCAAGTTTTTGCTGATAGTGGGACATCGACTCGGATAATCGTTGTAATTTATTCCGTGTTTTTGCTTCGTCGTCGATTGTTTTATTTATTTCTGCCCGGATAATATGAGTTGCGTTGTTTACGAGGACTGTTACTTCTCTTTGATCTTGATATAAGCGATCGATTTCTCGTGACAGGTGTTCATGGTCATCGAAATCCATCAAGCCGAATACTTCTCGTGCGATTTTACCGACGAAACCGAACCATGGTGATCAACGGTTACGCTGATAAGAAGTTTCTTCCTCGGTGATTTCTAATGTAGATTCAATTCTTTGCAGGATTGCATTTTTCTCGTCGTTCAATTCTATTATTAGGTGTTCTTGTAATATATAGGAACATTCTATTGCGGTAAAACTTATGTTACAGCCGCTAGAAGCGATTATTTCGGTGACGGGAGCTTTCCAATTTTGATGATCTTGATTTGTAATTGCTCCTATATCGATGGTAGATATGATATTCCATTCTCTTTCGACCATGTGCGCTCTTTTGTATGGATCGTATAAGAGGCCAGGATTGTATTTCACCGGTTGTAATTCGATTGCGTTTAATTCGGTTGCGTAGGAGCTGACAACGCTCAGGAATAGGTGGAAAAGAAAATTAATCAGCATGTTGAACGATGTTTGATCTGCAACAGACCGTGTTCTTTTTATTCGGGCGCTAATTTTAGTTTACTCGGATGTTTAATAATATTTTTTCCGTTTACTGTTTCGATGATCAGACAACCTTTATCTGTTATTCCTACTATTTCGTTGGGACCCAGATAATAAGCGTCTAACTTATTTTTCCGGGTTTCATTTTGAAAATATACAAAATCTCCGACCTTAAAATCTACCGGGTGTCCCTTTTTGTCGAATCGTTCTTTAGTTTTTTCTTTCGAGTTTACTAAGGTTTCTCGAGCGATTGTTTTAGTTTCGTTGAGACGATTCATTAGGTCGACTAGGTATTCCGGGTATGTTTGGATTTTATCGTAATCAGGATATTCTGTAGGGGCGCGAGCCTTTTTCCCGAAGACTAGTTCGTGAGGAGTAAATTTTGTGCTCACGTGTACCGATGTGTTGTAGTTGAACATCGCCATAGGAAGATATTCGTCCCAGTCTTTGAAAGATGTTATAAAGACACGTAAATAGTCTAATAGCGCTTGATGACTGCGTTCGAGGGAGCCGTTAGCTTGTGGATAGTACTCGGATGTTGTTACTCTACGGATTTTTGAAATGTCGGATAGTCTCGCGAGTAATTTGCTCGTAATCGATGTTCCACGATCTGATAGTATTATTCGAGGGCATCCATATAAACTGATGTATTGGTTCATTAAAGCTTCAGCTATCGTGACTGTCCGGATATCTGGAAGTAGAATTGCTGCACAATGTTTAGTGAAATTGTCTTGAATAGTTAGAATATGGACGTTTCCTTTGGAGGTCATCGGTAGTGGACCTACTGTGTCGATAGAGATTTTGTTGAACGCGTCATGAGGAGTGTCGGTAATGACCATTGGTTGGCGCGTCTTGATTCTAGTTAACTTTTTTAGTTGACAGGTGTTACATTTTTTTATGTGCTCGTAGATTTGCTCGGTAGAGCCCTTGGCGCGTAACCGAGAGATCTGGGTTCGATTCCCAGTCTGGGCTGTCTGATTATTTTTTCAATTACGGAAAAATTCCCACTGAGTAGGTCCCCCCCCCTTTTCCCCTATCCGTTCTTTCCCAACTCCCTTAAAAAAACTTGCTTTGATATGGCTCGTAGATTTGCTCCCGTAGATTTGCTTCATTCCTGGCCAATAAAAGGTTTCTCTTATTCGCCAGTACGTTTTGAGGACTCCTTTGTGGCCTCCAACAAGGCTTTCGTGATTTTCTTCGATAATTTTTGGTCGGAGTTTCACTGGAGGTACGGTAATTTCCCCATCACATAGGGTAATTTCAACGGGGCAGTCCCAGAGCATCTTCGTTAGAAGAGGCTGGATGCCCACGTCGCCGTAAGTGTCCCTTTTCCTCGCTATTCTGAGGGAGTGGATGTTATATTTTTCTAGAGCTAGGCGAAAGTTACATAGACCTGCGATAATTTGATCTGTAGTAATTTTTTCTCGATGGTGAGTGCCCACGAAGATAGAAAATACGCAGTATTTTCCGACTCTGGTGACTAATGTGTCACCCAGTTTGGGTTTAGCAGCTTTTAAATCTTGCGGATTGATAAATTTAAGGTCGCGTAACAGCCAAACTGCGGGGTACGCGATTTCGCAATCCGTTGTTAGGAAGTGTGCTAGGTGATTGCGTACGTATTTAAGTCCATCTCTGCTGGATAAAAATTTTATTGCTGTTAAAGGCACGGATTCATCGTCGGATGTTTCTGCAGTTCTTATAGTCGTTTTTCGTGAATCTTCTTCGGAACTAGATGGTTCTGATGGTGGTAAATTTAATTTATTTTGTTGTTTGACGACTGATGAGTTTGCCGTGTTATTTTCGGGGGTTTGAAAAATTTTGGGTACCGATGTTTGATCTGCCGATTTTTCAGGCGACTCTATAGTTTTTGAGTACGACCCCGCGGGCGGTTTTGACTCATCTTGTGAGTTTTCGATTATCGGGACAGTTCGTTCTGAAGTTGACTTTTCTCCGAAAGTTACTCTCTTCCTCGCCTTTGGAACTGGAGTTATTTGATTTGATGACGCGACGTGGTCTTCTATTACGCTGAAGCAGGCATCTGGGTTGTCATCTGTGTTAAATGTGGGTAATTCGGAGAGTCGGTTTCGTCGTTGAGCTATTACCGTCTCATCTATAAATGGTCGGTACAGTGTCGATCCTTGATAAGAATAAGTGTCTACTATTTTGCTAGAAGATGGGTCTCAATGTATGCCTTGAGTTTCGAAATTATTAAGCATTGTTCGAATCAAGGTGGGAGTTTCTGGAGCTAGTCTAATATTCTCTTCTGTAACTGTGAGAGATTTCGGCAATGATGGCTCGTTGGTTTCCGTTGGGATAACGGTGTCATCGGGTTCACTGGCTGTTGAAGTCTTATCGTTCTCGATGTTGTTTTCTTCGTCTAATAATTCTGTAATTTCGTTTTCGTGTTCTGTAGTGTCTGTATCATGCTCGAGATTATTTGGAGCTGTTATTGTTTGGTCTTCTTCGTCGTCTGAAGTTATGTTCAATTGATGAAGTGGTTCATTAATTGATTTTCTGACTTCTCGGACGACTTGTTTGTTAGGTGGAGTTTTAGTAAATGGGACCCATAGAGGATCTGCAGGAAGAAGGTACGTCAGTTCCGTAGTACCCCAAATCCACGGAGGGGCTACTCCCTTGACATTTCCAAATTTTTTTGCAATTCTTTCGAATTTTTTAATGGATTCATTGACACTTGTGCGCGAACTGCCAATATTTTTATAGGTTATCTCAGCAGGCAGGTCTTCGCTTGACGATGTTATTGGCTTCACCCCCCCCCCCCTTCTTTTTCCTCGTCATCTCCATCATCATCGGAATCGAAGTAGGTGGCTGGTGCCAGTTCGCGAATCGGATCTTTTGGTGGTTCTATTCGTCCAGATTTTCCACCGTTTCCGTTTGGCGGTAAGAAGACGTCGTCTGAATCGTCTGGAGTGTCTCCTTCTGTTCTGTTATCAGTAGATTCTGGTTCACGATAAACAACGGGAGGATTTTGTGAACCGCGACGGAGTTCCAATCGTAGGCGAGAGGGTATAGTGTCTCGAATTACTGGGAGGCTTTGGACTCTTTTAGTACGAGATCCGAGTGGTCGACTTCTTTTTTTTGCGGGGGCCCCCGGATCTGTCCCATTGGCCGGTAATAATAATGTTTCTGTGATATTATTATTTACGGTCTTTTGTGTGTCTAAGATATGGTTTTGAGCTTCTTGGATCTTAGTTTCATCTGTCCTTCCTCTCGGGTTGAATGACAGTGCGTCGGCATACTTGTCGCTTACGTTTGTTTTTATAACGACCGTAAACGAGAATTCATTTGATTTAGAGCGCCATTTTCGCTGACGTTCGGTGAGATCTCGCGTGTCTCTCAACCAGGCGACGCAAGCTTTTTTTGTTTGTACCGTGAATTTATTTCCGTATAAATATGGACGAAATTGTTGGACTGAGTAGACTAAAGCTAGGCACTCTTTTTCATCAGGAGTGTAATTCGGCATCTTTTAATATTTGAGACGTGCATGCAACGATTTTATCATTATTTTTTATTTTTGTGTTGACTGATGGATTATTAGGTTCTGTTATAGATAAGTCAAGAGTAGTATCGTCGAGCTCTTGGCTTAAGATACCCGAAATGTCTTCGTCTGATGAACTGACGGCTAGGATGAAAGGTTTTTCAAGATTTGGGTATGCTAGTGTAGAATCTACACAAAAGGCGGTTTTAATGTCTCGCATGGCAGAGTTTGCTTCTTCTGACCATCTAAAACTCTTGGTTTTCCTAGTTAGGTCAGTGAGCGGTTTTGCTCGCACGGCGTAATTATAGATAAAGCGGCGATAATAATTTACTAGTCCAAGAAATTTCCGCATTTCGGTTTGATTTCTTGGATTAGGAGCTTCGCGTAGGGCTTTTATTTTTTTAGGGTCTGGTTTAATGCCGTCTCTAGAAATAACATGTCCCAGGTAGTCTACCTCTGTACAGAGAAATTTACATTTATCTGGTTGTAGGGTTAGCCCTGCTTCTCTTATGACCTGGAATAATTTACGTAGTCTGATGCCGTGTTCTACTAGAGTACGCGCATGTAGGATGATATCGTCTAAATATATTAGGATCCAGGGTAGCCAGCCTAGGGCGGTGTTCATCATCCGCTGGAAGGTAGCTGGAGCACCTTCCAGTCCGAAAGGCATTCTGACATATTCGAAGTGGCCGAAGGGTGTCGAAAATGCCATTTTATGAGCGTCTACCGGGTCCATTGGGACCTGGTGGAAGCCGCTTGCGAGATCGAAGACACTGAAAAATTTAGCGTCTCCTAGTTGGTCAAGGAGGCCGATAATTGACGGGAGGGGGTACGCGGCTCCGATCGAAATTTTGTTTAAGTCGCGAAAATCGATTACCATCCTCCACTTCTTGGCTCCAGTAATGGGGTCAGCCTTTTTCGGTACTACCCATACTGGAGAGCAGTAGGGAGATTTTGAATTTCTAATTATACCTTGCTGTAATAAATTTTCTACTTGTCGCTGGATTTCCTCTTGATGTTGTTTTGGAAATCTATACTGTTTAATGTGTACCGGCTTATCTGTTTTAGTCGGTATTCTACACGTAGCCCGATTAGAACAGCATAAACTGTCTCCGGGTAGGTGAAATATATCGGTGAATTCACTAATGATTTCTAAAATTTGATCCTTTTGCTCGTCATCAAGGTGTTGAGATGGGATTTTCTTTAAAATTTCGTTTGTCCGTTTTTCTTGAGTTGAAGTGTCAACCGGAGCGCTCTCGTTGATAGAATCTTCGGAACTTGAGATCGAGTTATTTGTTTGGAACTCGTAATCTTCTAGCATTTGTGGATCAAGGTCCATGGTGATTGATTCTTCTGTGGTATTAAATGCCATGCAGTTTGCGTAGCCTTGATCGGCCAAGACAATGGCGTCGCCTAAAAATACTCCTTCCGGTGCAGAAATGCGCGGGAGGTATCCTTGTAATAGACTTTTCGGTTCAATCGGAACCGGTACCACCATTCTAGTGTGAGGTGGGATCGTGAAGATTGGCGATTTCGCTATGTCTAAGCTGAATGGAATTGGATCTCTGGGTCGAACGAGTATAGTTAATGTTTGCTCGTAATACGATATTTCGGCTTTTTCTTTGTCTAACCAGTCGTTCCCTAGGATTCCCACGTCCGGAATCGGTAAATCTTCTTCGCTGATTTGACAAGTAACTGGGATTCCGAGGATTTTGAAATCCACTGTACCTAGAGTTTCGACTGGATCGCCGCTAATTCCGCGGGCTATAACGCGGCGGCTGGAATCTATATATGCGTTCGGGAGGAGGGCTGTTTTATTTATGATAGATACATCCCCCCCTGTATCTATGACAAATCGCTGGTATTTTCCTAACAGGGCCGGGCATTCGACGTCTATTTTTGGGCCGCTTCCTACTGCTAGGAGCTGAGAATCGCAAGCTCCTCTTTTGATGGAAAAATGTATAGGTCGCGTCGGTCGACTTCTTAGGACCATTGTATACCAATAGAACGAGATGTTTGTTTGTTCTTTAATTAGAAAGTCATTACCGAGGATCGCCAGGTAGCCGCCTAATCGCTGGGGGACGATGCGGAATGGTATTACTTTGTCGAAGAGTTCGATCGTGACAATTCCTATAATAGGCTGTTGATTTGCTCCGATCCCCCCCACCTGTCCCATGTCTTTGCATAGGAAGGTGGTTTCGTCGGCTAGAGCGTCGATGCTGATGAAATTATAGTTGGCTCCTGTATCGATGAGTATTTCGATTTGATTACCGGTGAATTTTGGGCTTTTAGCTACGATGACAGGTCCTCTACCGGTAACAAGGGCGATGGCCTTTACTGGCTCCTCTGACGATATGATGCTGCTGTCATTGGTCGAGAGCGTGGGGGCTGACACGCGATACCCTCGGTCTGGCGAGCGCCCGTTGAGTTTAAAGTCGGTTCAAGCGGATCTTCACTTGTGCTCAGGTTTTTCCTGGGACATCCCGGGCAGCTACATAACTCCGAGCTCTTGACGTGTCTCTCCAAACGTATCGGTGCGAGTTCCTGGTCCTCTTCTGGTGACTGAGGGTTAATCGCTTCAGTCACGGGGTTCGCGGGGAGAGACTTAGACGTCATTTGAGGGTAAGTTTGAAACATTTGTTGTTTCCTCGGGGCTGCTGGAGGTGGGTGTAGCTGACTTGGATACGACGGGAAGTTTTGCGGTCTATAAGGCTGGTAAATACCTCCTTGTTGGTAAGAGGTTTGATACGGGCGATTACCGTAAGCCCTGTACGGTGTGCGATACTGGCTTTGAGCTGAGAAAGGCTGGAACGGCTTTCTCTGGTAGTTATTTTGAGTTTGTGGCGCTCCGTTCATGGTGAACGCCATGGCCTGTGGTGGCTCGCAGTCCGAATCATCACAGCCGGGGTCTCCGCATGGTGGTAATCCATAGTACGGTTGTTCAGTGACTTCCGGGTAGTCAAAGTATGAATCTTCGGCTGGTATGTAATATTCCGGACATTCGGAAACATTGTAGGTGAACGCGATCGGTTTCGGTTTAACGTATAACTCGGTTTCTTGGGGTTTGGTCCATGGATGACCTTGACTCGGGACGATTTGTTGAAAGCGTTGATGGTTTTGGAAATATCCCGGATTTCCGTTAGCTCTATTATGAGTACCGTGGAATTTCGTCGTATCTGCTTTGGGATCGCGTTGAATCGGCCTAGGATTTTGTAGCCGCATATTATTATCATATTTTATCGCCTGTTTTTCAATAGCCGTGAACAGGGCAGTTAGAGTAGTGTACTGACCCGTGGATGCTAGGCATTTCAGATAATCTGGTAGTGATTCGAAAAATGCGTCTAACGCGAGTTGGTGAGCCTGGTTCATCGTGGCTGCTCGATCGGCTTCAGGTAGCACGGCTTGTATTTTCCGAAGAATAGAACGCAATCGATAATAGTAGCTCTCTACGGCCTCATAATTACCTCTTCGAGCGGTTGTTAGTTTGCTTAAAGAAACTTTGAGTGGATTCCCGAGTTTAAAATGGCTCCGAAGTACATTCATAAGTTCGTCGACCGAACGGATTTCCATGTCTTCGACAACATGGCGGGCGCGGCCTTGTAATTTCCGTAATATACGCCCAATAAACGGTTGTTGATTGTTGTCTGGTATCAGGTGTAGCCAATCTTTAAGTCTACGGTCAAATTCTTCGAAACTAACTTCGCTATCGCCCGTAAATATCGGTAAGTTTTCTTCTATTTCTCGCGTTATGTGATAGTGGTCTTTTTCGGGTTCTTCTCGAACCGTTGTAATTCGCGGAGTATTGAAAAGGTGTAAGTCAGTTATGACTGCTTCCGGGGAAGTCGGTGGAGTGTTTATTTTCAAGTCCGGTCGTCTATACGAGGTTTGCTCTCTCTGGGTTTTTAATAATTATTTTTAAATTTTCGGGTATTGTTTCGCTGCTAAATACTTTAGGTATTCCCTTCTTAGCCTCTGGGATTGGAAAGAAAGCTTGGTTAGTAAAAGAGGGGTCTTCCCAATACCTAGTTTCGATCAGAGGTCTATGATAGGTTTTTCCGCTAAGGAGATCTGCGTATAATTTTCGGAGTTGGAATTTATAACCGCAACGCCGTGTTTTATTTACCATTAGATTTCAGAAGGCAAAGAGAAAATAGAATAAAGAGAAAATTTAATTTTTAATCGATTTAAAACCGCGAAGTATTTTATCTGCCAGTAGGTAAGTAGGTCACAGCTGGAGAGTACAATAACCGTAGTATAAGATTCGTAATCGTAGGTGTAAAGTTACAGAACATTGAGTATGAAATAATGAACGCGGAAGAGATAGAAGTATTAAGTGCTATTTGAATGATTTAGGTAAGGTAGAAAGAAGATTACGAAGAGGAGCAAATGATTAAATAAAATTGAATGTCTTAGGCTTGTACGAGTACTATGCGTTCTTCTGCTTAGAAAACTCCTTATCAGCAGTAAGGTGCTAGAATTACAGCACACCAGGCTGGCAGTGAGCAATCTATGAAAACAATCAGGGAAGCTTTCTAGGACCTCAAAACGTTAAGATCTGAAGAGAACTCGATTTTCGAAAAACGGGATAAAACCAATAACTTGCCGATTTTTGAAAATTTTCAATTTTCTTAGCGGGAAGTTGAAAATTTTCAATTTTTTTCTAGTTTCTCCACAAAATAAAAATAGTTATTTTCGATACATATGCGCAAAAGTAGGGATTCTGACGGCTTGAAGTGAAGTCACGAGTTTGAGGCTTATATCTATGTAAAAAAGTGCGGCGGGCCCAGGCCTGGCCCAACTATGCAGAACTCTAGGCCAAGCTTGTAAGCCAGAGTTAGCCCAGTTTTGGTTTAACTCTGGAATGGTAACGAGGCCCAAGTCAGGTTACCACGCCCTTTGCTGGTTACCAAAACTGGGCCATAGTTAATTTTCATGTCTAGCCCATCCCGTTTGATAAAAAATAATAAAAAAAAATTTTTTAATTATTTCTTTCTATTTTAATTTTGATGTAGAGCCAACGTAAGTTTAGACCGTTTAACTCTTAATTTAAACCTAACTTTCTCTGATTATAGAACCCTGATTAAAAAAAATTAAGAAAACGGCTGACCCTGAAGGCCATCCCTGCAACTTCCCGCCAATTCTATACCTAAACGCTTGAAATTGCACTCATGACGTTTTTGAGCTCTTCGAGCTCATAAATACAATCCGTGTGTTATTTTGAGCTCTCCAAGCTGAAAAAATAGCTTTTGTATGCTTTTGAGCTCTTCGAGCTCAAAAAATTGATAGCAGTTTGATAAAACACTATTTTTTAAATTTTCAAATCGCAATAACTTTTGAATGAATTGTAACAAGTTTTTATGCCGCTCAATTGGCCCCTTAAATTAAATTAATTAAACAATAAACTAAACCAAACTGAAATGTAATATTAATAAATAGAAAGGCGCCACCAGGATTTTTAATCACGGTTCCTGGAACCGGAACCAGAGCTGAGCTTATCTTACAGGGAGAGAGAGTGGAGGAAGGTGATCTGAAATAAATAAATTTTTAATTAACAACAGTACCAAAAATTTATTAATAACAAAATTATTTAACAAGTTGCGCACACTCACACTCACACTTTAATCACTTAATGCTATACTCCGCTAGTTCTCTACCCGGCAAAACATCAACAAGTAGAGAACGCAGCAGCTTAACTAACTAACGCCTTAACAATACTGCTAGCCTTCTACCCGGCAAATCATCAACAAGTAGATAACGTAGTAGCTTAACTAGTTACTAACTCCACTACCTAACACACTAAACAAAATCAATAATTTGCCCTACTCAGAGAAACATCGATAAGTAGGGGTCGTTATTAATTTTTCCAACTTAACACTGACTTGTACTGGTTACTCTACTCGGCAAAACATCAACAAATAGAGATCGTTATTCATTCATACCCCTTAAGTAACTAGCCAGCGAAACACCCCGCACAGAGACTGTCGTATGTGAGGGAACGCTGTTAACACTCACACTCACATAACCCACACGTCTACACACACACTGAGTTTACTTTACTTTTATTTATAAAAATTATAAAAGTTTTAACAAAATTTAATTCCAAAATTGATAACCTTAAATTTTTACATAATTATTTCAGTCATGAGCTAGCAATTAAATCATAAAAATATTTTCTCGAACAATAATTTAATTCCCGAAAATTCGAACTAAAAACCAACGCATAAGTTTTATTCCAAATCAACTGGTAATTTTAATACTCACCATTAAAATAAATTATAAAGAATACTCGATGTAAATTTAACTAAACACTCCCAGACTTAATATCCACGCTAGTAATTAAATTCTAAGAATTTTATCAAATGATGAAATTACATTATTAAAAATATATTCCAGAACGTAAGTTCAATATACAAAAATAACCACGTGGAATTTTCCGATTAAATAAATAATTAATAAACAATTTATCTCAATACAATATAAACTAACGAAAAATTATCCATGGTCAAATCAATATTAAATGTATAATATATATATAATCAATATATATAATCAATATAAATGTATCAAAATCTCAGCAAATCAATTCTTAATAAATAATATAATGTTAAATAAATATTTTCTTGTAATAAATAATATTAATTAATAATAATTCAATTGTTCTTAATAAATTATCGAGTAAAATAATCGACAAAAATTTGCGCGCTAAAAATGGACGCCAATATTCGTTAGTGCGTAGTAGAGATTGACCTTGGGTACGAATTAACTGCGTTGTACAATTCAACCGACGCTTGACTAATCCATGAGAAGACAAACGAACATTCTCGAAGAATTTATTATTCGGTTCTTATTTTATTAAATAAAATAAATGCAACTAAACCGATTTTTCAGATGTTCAAGAATTATTAATAATTAATCGAATAAAATAATTTTTATAAAATAAATTCTCACGACAATTTACACCACAAGGTCTTTGAGCAGTCCTCGGGTAAAAATCCCTTTGAGGGACGCGCAACACCGACTAACGAATAAAAATCAATTGCAATTAAATAATTATTAAATCATTACGAATTAATAAATGATGAACAATTGATCAGAGGAGAAGTAAACTGAGTATAAACCCCACGGTCCGCTCCTAGTCCACAAAGTAATTATTTATACCTTGTTGAATATACGACGATCTAACTCACTACTGGAGATTGAAGTCCTAGATGTTGTTGGCTTCTTACGTCTGGTAACTACTCCGGGGATCGGTCCCTTTTAATTATCGATTCAGGATAATTTTACCCTGTTACAGAATGAACCGATTTTCACCCGGTTGGTGGCATTCGACGCAGTTTTTTAAGCTCCATAAAGAATCTTCAAGTTTGAATTGATAGATCGAAGAATTTCGGAGTAATTCCGAAAAAACACTTTTTTCGGTTTTCTTTCCTCAGCGATAACTCACGAACGAATTAACCGATTTTGACCGGACTGGCAGCGATCGACGTGGTTTTTTGATGTTAAGAGCTGATTAGTTTTTGGAATTGATCGGTAAAGCTGTTTAAAATAATATACTAGTATAATCTTATTATATATAATAATCTAGTATATAAGTATAGTAATATTATTATATAAAAGTATACTAGTAAAGTATACTTTTAATATCTTACTATAAATTTTAATTTGTAAATTATCAATATTAAAAATGCAACTGTAAATTATAATATTTTAATTTTTTTTAAGACCTTATCAATTATGACGATATGCAATTGTTTAGGTTAAATAGTAAATTTTCAATTTCAACATTTGTTAACAAATATTCGTCAAAAATCAATATTTACTGTTTAACATTCTATTACTTAATGATTAATCAAGTTTGGATTTCCCATTGAGTGGCCAAAGCTAAGGTTACCTAATTCTGGCTCGTCTGAGTTGTCATTCAACGGCCATGGCTAGACTTTTCAGTCTTGGCTAACGCTGGATAATCCTTGGCCCGGCTAAGGCTTGGTTGCCCAGTCTTGGCCAAAGGCTGAGTTATTTTGCAATGGCCATTTTATGGCGAACCAGTCTTGGCTCAGGCTCAGGTAATCATTGGGTTGGCCAAGACTGATTACCCAGTCTTAGCCCAAGCATGGGCCAATATCGGCGCGCCAAGCTTAGTTGCCCATAAATAATGTTATTTTTGTTTGAAAATGCTGATAAAAAGTGAAAATTTAAAAAAATCTCTTAATGTGCATTCATTTAGAATCCATAAATACTTGTTTCTACTTTGAGGGCCTATAACTTTCAAACCGTTCAAGTTATGACAATTTCATATCAGATTCATTTTGTAGAAAATTTAATTTCCTACAAGAAACATTTGTCAAAGAATTTTTACTATTTTTTTTCCACGAGAAATGATTGTTTTTTTCCACGAGAAATAATTGTTTTTTTAAACGAATATTTTTTTTCCATGTTATGTGACATAAGTTCTCCATGGAAAAAGGGACCCCCCTTTGAGGCTAACTTATAATTGGAATTAAAAATTTTTTTCAGGCGGGAAAAATTTTTTCTTACCCTAAAGAAGCTTTTAAGACGTCAAGCAAAAAAAAATTTTTCAAAAATATCTCCCTAATATCTACATATACAAACAAAAGAATTGAAATTAGTGAAAAGAATTCGAATGTTATCATTTCTAGTTCTTTTCAATCAATATTTCTAAACAGGGAAATGAAAAATTTATTGTATGTTTACTAATATGTTAAGACACTAGATTTTTATTTTCTTTAAAAATTTAATTACTGAGATCATTAATTCTCGCGAAAAAGAAAATAATCATCTAAGCCTCTAACAAAAATGGGATTCACTGCCCTGGAATCTTCCGCTTCTGTGAACAAACGAATGTTGTTGGTTTTGAATTGTTTTAGAAAATTG
Source organism: Cotesia glomerata (assembly GCF_020080835.1). Taxonomy (NCBI): domain Eukaryota; kingdom Metazoa; phylum Arthropoda; class Insecta; order Hymenoptera; family Braconidae; genus Cotesia; species Cotesia glomerata. The sequence continues at coordinate 15,544,689 of NC_058164.1, forward strand.
GACAGAAATTCTCACGCGTGCCAGTTAATTTATTTTACTTACAATATTAACTGCGATGATTATTCTGCAGCCTTGATTGACCCTTTTGATTGAATATAAATAGTTGAGATAGATGAATAGTGGTAATTTAGTAAGAGCGTATAGCGGTGATTACAATAAACTTAACTTTATTACACAAAATAAGCACTTTTGATATAAACTTGCTATATTTCGGTAACGCAACTTAACAATAAAATAAAATAGTTGTAGCAATAGAATAAATATTACTTAACCCTCTGAGCCTACTGGGCGTTTCCCCCACTCTTGGTGAAATGCCCCCTTCTACATTTACTTTACACGCTTCCCACTCCAGTGCCACGCGGCTCACTTAGTCCAAGTTCGGCGTAAATGGGTTAATATTAGAATTATATAGGAAAACTAGCTGATACCTGCCCACTTTGCTGGGCATGCAATAAAATTTTATTATGTAACCTAGACGAAAAATATAAACAAAATGATTAATTTCAAAAATCTTAACGGAATTATTAATTTCAAAAATCTTAACGGAATTATATCGCTTTTTATCTATAAAATAATTGTTTTTACAGCTCTGAATTTGTTAATAAATTACATGAATAAAAATGTTATTATTCTTTTGCTTAAGCGCCAATTTCAATAACGTTATTAAGATTATTATTCCATATCTCAGTGCCATTATTAATAAAAATATGAATATTAGTAATCAAGATTATGAAATTAATCACATATTAATTGAGAATATAAACAACAATGTTATTATATTAATTTGACTGAAAATTAACATCGATAAGTTAATGAATAAATTTATTTCTGCTTATAAATATAAAAATGAATATTTTTAATCTTTGTTATTAGGAAATTCATCACAAATTAAGTGGTCTTAAAAAATATATTTATTATTATTTATTTTATTAAGAATTAACCTAAATCGACTGTTTTTATAATAATTTAACGATTTCGTTGTGAAATTTTAGAGAAGATACATCAGACACAATTTACCATCTTAATTTTCATCATTAAAATCAGTATAATCATTTAACAATATCAACTTAATAAATTTATGTTATATTTAGCTGAGTTATGATATAATGGAGTTCGTCCTTTATAATCATTACAATTCATATTAGCTATTTCAGTTATTAATGATTTAGCTATTCATTCTTAAAAAAATTATAAAAACGGTAGACCCTGAAGGCCATCTGTGCAACTTCCCGCTAATTTCATACCTTGGTGCTTAAAATGACACTAATGATGTTTTTGTGCTCTCCGAGCTCAAAAATACAATTTGTGTGTTATTTTGAGCTCTCTGAGCTTAGAGGAATAGCTTTTCTATGCTTTTGAGCTCTTCGAGCTCAAAAATCTGACAGATATTTGATAAAACACAATTTTTCAAATTTTCAAACCGCAATAACTTTTGAATGAACGAACCGACTTTTACGCGGTTTGCAGCATTCGAAGCAATTTTTAAGCCTCAAAGAATCTATAAGTTTAATTTGATCGAACCAGGATTTTCGGAGTAATTCCGAGAAAACACTTTTTTCGGTTTTCTTTCGTCGACGATAACTCACGAACGAATGAACCGATTTTGACCGGACCGGTGGCGATCGACGTGGTTTTTTGATGTTAAGATCTGATTTGTTTTTGGAATCGATCGGTATAGCCATTTGAAAGTTATTCCAAAAAATGTCAGACTGGGATGTTAAAAAAATCCTCGATTCCAAATATTTCGTCGAGGATATCTCTCGAACCAATCAACCGATTTTTACGTTCTTGAAAGCGATCGACGCGGCTTTTAAGCTCTTGAAATCATTTTATTTCATCAAAAACGATCCGGAAAGAATTGTTGAAGTTTTGTGAAAAAAAATCTTTTTTCGGTTTTCTTTCGTTCAAGAAATCTCTCGAACGAATCAGCCGATTTTGACAAGATTAGCAGCAATCGACGTGGTTTTTTAAGCTTAAGGGCAAATCAGTTTTTGGATTTGATCGATAGAGCCGTTTGAGAGTTATTCCAAAAAAACAACTTAAAAAAAATTTTTTTTCTTCGTTTTTTTTAGATTTTTTAAAATTTCTCGAAATCTATCGGTCCGAATCGGTTTAAATTTACAGGAAATCTGAGTTTGAGAGAACTCTTTAGAATGCCGTTTGGTAGGTTCCGATCGGTTTAGCCGTTCAAAAGTTATAAGCGATTCACATACTTACACACACACACACACACACACACACACACACACACACACACACACACACACACACACACACACACACACACACACACACACACACACACACACACACACACACTCACACACACACATGCAGACATAGTGACAACCTCGCGGGGATAGTCAGGGAAGCTTCCTGTGACCTTCAAACGTCGAGATCTGATGAAAACTCGATTTTTGCAAAACGGGGTGAAAACAATAACTTCCCGATTTTTGAAAATCTTCGATTTTCTTAGTGGAAGGTTAAAAAAGTATGATTATAAATTCCTACTGTCCCAACAATCAATCGATAAAATTTGAAATCAAAATATATTTGCTTAACATTGTATAGAATAAAGATAGATAGTTATTATTATTATTCTAAGCCGAATACTCCCGATCCAAATTCTTGAAGAATAACTAATTTTTTATTATTACTTCTTCACGCATATCTTGATCCAAAAAAATCTATTCAAGTCAAGAAAATCTTCTTGCTTTGAGAAAATTCAGCCTCTTGCTCCAAAAAAATTTGTTTTTGATAAAAGTAAATTTTTTTGTCTTGAAAAAATTTCTCTCTTGCTCCAAATCATTAAATATCTTGATAAAAGTAAATTTTCATTAATATTTTTATTGATTAGCGTGTCAAATGGGAAGATCAAATGATATTGAATCACTTTTTTTTCATTCAATATGTATAATTTTACGCTAAAATAATATCAAATGAATACTATATATTTAAGAGAAAAATTTTCTCAAGGTAAGAAAATTTTTTTCTTAGCTGAAGTAGGTGGCGCTGCTTCTCTAAAATATCTAAAAATCTTGATTAAATATAAAAATTTTTTGTATCAAGTATTTATGATAATTTGAAGTAAGAAAAAATGACTTCCACCAAGAATAGAATTTCGAGAAAAATTATTACTTCGCCCAACACAACTTTGGTCTCCCTTCAGGCACCCGAAAATTTTTTTGAGCCATGAATTTTGTTCTCCAGTCAAGAAATTTTTTTTTTCTGTGCAGTTACCCACTGAAAATTCCATGTGAAATTACCGTGTTATCACTATGAACTTACTATGAATCCACTATGTTACAACCGTAAATTCTCTATGTTACGACCGTGAACTCAGTATGTTACGGCTGTGAATTCACCATGTTACGACTGTGAATTCACAGTGTGATGACTGTGAATTCACTGTGGTATTACTGTGAATAAGGGTTGTGTAATCACCGTGAATTCGATGTGTGAATATTGAGAACTCATCGAGAAAACACTGTGAAAACACCGTGTACGAATGGAACAAATGCACGGTGAAATCACAGTAAAACTCTCTCAATTTACACAGTGCTTACACGAGCACAGGGTTTTCACAGAGTTTTCACTGTGATTCTAAAACCGCGAGGTTTGCTAATAGAAAAAAATATTTTATACACACACATATACTATAACGGGGTTTTGCCTGACCCGGGGATTTACCAAGCCAGACTCACCGTTTATATTGAAAATTTTGGCTTACTAAAAAAAAAGAATTATTATTACAAGGGCGCCAGGAGGATGATCTCCAGTTAAGTACTACTGCGGCTTCGGCTAGCTCTTACCTCTTCCTCAGGGCGGCGGGCCATACCGAAATACTCGTCGTTAAAAATAAGAACAGCAAAATAAACGAAATGCTTAAAATTACTCGATATAAATTCAGAAGAATTAAATAAAAAAAAATAACAATTTATTTAACAAAATATACGTCGGCGGTCGATATTAATTTTTAACAAAAAAAATTAAAACGTCGTAACTTAAAGTTTCGCTTAATCTTAACAAAATTAAAACGTCGTTACTTCAATTTGATTTCTCACACTCGCATTCATACATCGGCAATCACACTATGTAATAACAGCATTACAAAAAAATAATCGTAAAGCGTTGAATCCTCGCGTATTATTTTGATAATCAAAATATTTTACAAAATTACAACGTGGACTCGAAACGCTGGATTCAACACTGAACGAGAATGTCGGCTTACCAAGAAATGGAACGTCGTCCTTATCTTAGCAGCTCGGGAGAGTTTCGTGTGGTCGACTCAAATAAATAATAAATTTCAGAAAATAAATACTTCACAACAAGTTACAAATTAATTTCAAATAAACAAATCGCGACATTACTTCGGAATTAAATTTATGTTGCGGAGCACGCAAAAGCGCGTCCGTATCCGTCGACAGTCCAGCCTCGAATCTCCTTCTTCACAGAGAAGTACCCGCTTCTTCCTTCGTTGAAGTTGGCGGCGCTAGTCTTCATTTCTATTGGAATTGATCCCCGTCCATAGTTGATCTAGGTCCGTATAACAGTCAACGGACCTCCACGACAGTCTTTAGTCACCTCTGCTCCTGCAGTACTGACTAACCAACTGTCATCGATGGTGATCGTCATTGGAAAAATGCGGCATTGCAACGTCGATCATCCTCAGACCCCTCGGGTGTTTACGCCACTCGGTGCCTCGCTCGCTTCGGTAATCGCTTATTATCGTCGTAGCTCTATCCTTTTTGCTCCAATGCATAGCCTCGTACTCGCTGTGACTCGCACTGTCTTCGTTACTCGTCCAGCGTTACGTATTTATACAAAATAATTCATAAAAATTAGTAAAATTTTCATTCATTCACACATAACATTCACGACGTTGGATTCGAGCCTGGAAGGCTACAATACCCCAAGTATTGGGCGTCGAATAAAAATCTACCACGTTACAATACATACACATACACACACACATACATACATACATACATACATACATACATACGGACATCATCGCGAAAACATTCAGGGAGGCTTCCTAGGACCTCAAAAGATCTCATGAGAACTCAATTTTCGAAAAAGGGATAAAACCAATAACTTTCCGATTTTTGGGAATTTTAAATTTTCTTAGCGCGAAGTTAAAAATCAATTTGGTAAATAACGGACACCCTAGTATGTACGTATGTATGTGTGTGTGTGTGTGTGTGTGTGTGTGTGTGTGTGTGTGTGTGTGTGTGTGTGTGTGTGTGTGTTTTTTCCCTTTTAGGGGGGGGAATCCTTTTTACGGATTCTAGGCATAGTTGTTTGGCCTGGATATGTGGCGACTCGACGCAGCGTCATACTAAAAACTCGACGCTAACGCCCCTACCCACTAAACCCTAAACCCCTTTCTCTTCTATCCTCTGATCCCCCATGGTACCGCCGTAAGGCATTTCTTCGCGGGGGGAGGAATTAGCTGCCGCTCTTCCTTCTGGTGGCTAAGATGTTATTTCTTCCTTCTAGATTCTGTCTTTTGCTCTTTTTCTCTCGATGGAACGCAGCTCTGTAAGCACTTCTGTGGCAAAAGTGTTCGTTGCATTCCAGGCAGCTTCTGAAGACAGCATTGCTTCTACGACTGACTCTGGTTGACTTCTCCTCTTCAAGATCCTCTCCAGCTCCTCACGTTGTGGATTAAAACGCGAGCACTCGAAAAAACGTGCTCCGCATCTTCAGTGACTCCAGGGCAGGACGGGCACTCCGGAGAATCGTCATGCCTAAAGCGGTGAAGATAAGCCCGAAAACAGCCATGTCCTGACAACATCTGCGTTAGGTAGTAGTTGACCTCTCCGTGTTTCCGGTTCAGCCAAATGTCGATCTTTGGTATGAGACGATGCGTCCATCTACCCTTCTCTGCGGCATCCCACTGAGATTGCCATCGTGCGATGCTGTGCTGTCTTTGTTCCGTTCTGAGTTCTTCTGCGCTCAGTGTTGTTGACCTCTTTCGTTGGTAAAGGTTCCTTCTTTCTTTAGCTAGGACTCTGAGAGGTAGAGTTCCAGAAATTACGCACACTGCTTCCTCAGATATTGTGCGGAAGGCGCAAGCTACTCTTAGGGCACTCAGGCGATATACTGGTCCAGCCTTTCTCCATGCTTCTTGTAATTCTAGCGCATCGGCCCAAATGGATATTCCGTACGTAAGCACTGATGTGACTACAGTTGCCAACAATAGTCTCCTGCTCTGCTTTGGGCCTCCGACGTTAGGCATCAATCGTGCGAGGCTTGCCCTTACTACTGACGCTTTGGCACTGACGTGTTCCACTTGCTGTTTAAAGTTGAGACGGGCATCAAGCATCACTCCCAAATATCGGATATAAGGTTGTGATGTGATTTTTTGTTCGCCGACTCTAAGATTGATGGTCTCTAACACTTTCCTGCTGGTAATAAGCACTGCCTCAGTCTTATGTTTCGCCAGTTGAAGATTCATTGTGTCCATCCACTGGTTTACTTGCTGGAATGCTAGATCAAACATGTGGTGAATCTCGTCCAGGTGTTTAGCGACAATCACTACGGCCACGTCGTCCGCATACGCTACAAGTTTAATATTTCTTGGGATCTTTAGCCTTAGAAGCCCGTCATACATGATATTCCACAGCAGTGGGCCAAGAACAGAGCCCTGCGGAACACCTCCGGTGATTTCGTACTCTTTCGGACCGTCCTTTGTGTCATATCTGAGGACTCTATCCGTGAAGTAGCTAGCTACTATTTTACTTAGGTATCCTGGCACGTTCTTCTCTTGAAGAGCTTGCATAATGCAGTCCCAGTTAGCAGAGTTGAAGGCGTTTTTGATGTCTAACGTCGCCACCAGGCAGTACTTCTTCGTACCACCCTTCCATCTGGTTCCTGCAATTGCCTCCTGGGCCGTAGTAACAACCAGATTGATCGCGTCCAGGGTTGATCGTCCTTTTCGGAATCCATACTGGTTGTTTGCCAGGAGTGGATCTGCAACTGCTTCTATTCTTTGATGAATTATGCGTTCGAATATCTTACCGGCTGTATCCAGCATACAAAGTGGACGGTAAGATGACGGCTCTTCTGGTGGCTTTGTCCCTTTAGGGAGTAGAACCAGTCGTTGTTGTTTCCATTTCCGAGGAAATGTCCCTTCCTTGAGGCACGTATTGTAAACTTTCAAGAATAACGTTGGTGCTGCCTTTATGGCTGTTTTCAAGGCAATATTAGGGATTCCGTCTAGTCCCGGCGCTTTGTTATTCCCTACGCGGTTACAAGCCTCCATTAGTTCTTCTTCCGTGACAGATGGAATGTCTTCAGGGTTTAGCTGCCTTAACTGGCCGGTGAATACCGGTTGTTGAGGAAACAGCACAGTAACAATCCTCTCTAGGAGCCGCGGACACGTAGGCGACGGCATTGGCTGGTATTTCAGGTGGGCCGTGACCACCTTGTACGGTTTGCCCCATGGGTCCTTCTCCACTTCTTCGACGAGTTCTTTCCAACAGCGTCTTTTATTATCCTTGATGGCTTTGTTTACTTCCCGACGGGCCTTTTTATACTCTGCCACCAGTTCTGCAAGGTTAGGTCGACGGAAGCCACGCTGTGATATTCTTCTTTTCCTGAGGCATTCTTTACGAAGAGCGCTGATGTGATCGTTCCACCAGTGCACCGCGGGTCTTCTATTTATGCCTCGTTTTCGTGGCATACTGGCGTCACAAGCTTCGGTCACTCTTTTCATAAGTTCTTTAGTCTGATCTTCTGCGCATCCAGCGGTGATCGGGCCATTATCCAAAGCAGTCGTCAGCGTACCCACGTCGAAAGATTGTACTCTCCACCGAATGTGGTTAGGTAACCTACTAGTTCCTCTAGTATCCTGGTCATTTGATATCTCCCAGAGAATCGCGTTGTGGTCACTGGCAGTGTAGATATCCAGCACCTTCCAGTTGAGGTTACCTCTCGCGAGGCTGCTACTGACGAACGTGAGGTCTACGATGGAACTTGTGTCTCCTTTGGTGTAGGTTGGTGTGTCACCACTGTTGAGTAAGACTACGTCTAATGCAGTAAAAGCCTCAAGTAACGCTTTACCTCGTGCGTTAGTTAGCTTGCTACCCCAGTCTGCTGCCCAGGAGTTAAAGTCGCCGGCTATCGCGACTGGATGATGCTGCTTCGCGTCCTCTGTCAGTCGATCCAGAAAGTTAGTGAAGTCAACAATAGAGAGGCTAGGTGGTGCGTAGCAGCTATAGAAGCGAACGCCATCTACTGATACTGCTACAAAGCCGGCATTGCAATTATTAACTACGCTCTGGAATGGGAGCTTGCCACAGGACCAAATGACGGCCCTAGTGGTCGTGTCCGTTTCCCATAATTTGCCTTTAAGGCATTTATATGGCTCAGCTATTAGTACAAGGTCAGGCCCTAGTTCACGCACTGTCTGCAGAAGCAAGTCATGTGCAGCCTCACAATGATTAATGTTTAGCTGTAATATTTTCATGCTCGTTTATTTGTTGTCTTCTGGAGAGCTTCTTGGAAAACTGGGCATTGACTAGAACCAGCCCGGTGGGCAGTATCTGTTGAGCCGGGTTTTTCATCACATAACATACACTTTGCTTCATTAGGGCATTTAGCTACTAGATGGTCAGTTTGTCCGCACTTAAGACAGAGCTTTGATCGATCTATTCCGCTTCTACACTGGGCAGCAACGTGTCCATAGTGCCAGCATTTGAAGCATGCTTGTGGTCTTTTCACAACTCTAACCCGGCAGTTCGACCAGCCGATCTTGATCTTGCCCCTTTCTCCCAGTACTGTCTGCGCTGTTGTTATTGGTAGTGTTACTAGCGCAGTTTGGGTACCTCTGTAGGCTGGTCTGATTTTGATAGCTCCTTCCGGTATCTCAAAGCTATCTCCAGCTACTTCCTGTAACGCCGCCTGGATGTCATCTTTAGTTGTTGTGTCATCGATGTCCCGGATTTCTAATTGCTCCTGTGGGCCCTTACTGATGACTTTGGCCTCCTCTTTCAGGATACTCTGGATCGTCTTTTGCAGAGCTTGTCCTTTGTCAGTGCTCTTTCTAGAGAGCTCGATGAGCATGTCTCCGTCTCTGGTCTTGCGGATCTTATCAACCGTATCGCAGACTTGCTCATTAGGGACTTCCTTCTTTATTCGGCGCAGTATCTCAGCATAGTTCGCCTTTTCAACAGGCCGAATTATTAATGCGTCCGCTCTGGTGAATTTTAGCGGTTTTTTCCGCTTAGGCTCAGGTGGTGACTTCTCAGACAACTGCTTCAGGAGTTGCTCTTTCTTCCTTTCTTTCTTCTTTTCGCTCCTAGACTGTCCTTTTTCCAATCAAGCGCCTTCGGTTGTTCTCTGGTCTGCACTGCCTCTCCTTGTGGAGGGCTTTTCTTCATATCCTTTTTCTTCACGACTCGATTGATTGTTGGGTCAGGAGAAGGTCGGTCTTTTCTCTTACCTGACTTGCTGCTGGCTTCACTTTTGTCTTCCGCGACTGATTCACCGTCACCTTCAGCTCCGGTGTCCATTGCTTCGTCAGTCACGGCGACAGCCTGACAGGCCTTCTCCGGTGTAGCATGGGATATGCGCTGCAATGATGAGCGCCACTCCTCGTCTAGCTTCTCAAACCTTTGAAGGGCGTTAGTTACACCGGTCATCTTGGATTTTATCTCTTTGTGAATGTTGACCTTTGGTTGGACGAAATCATTCAGCTCACTAATCAGCTTTTCAAGGCGTTTGAGCGCTTGCGAGCGCTTCACTTCAGCGCTTGCGTCAATCGCTGCTTGTTGGGCATGTAGCCCGTTTCCACTCTTGTTTGTTTCCTGTAGGTTACTCATACTTTTTTGATTTACCAGCGCATCGTACGGAGTGGAGCGGGTTGTCATAACTAAGAACGGGTGTACCCTCGGAGATAGTACTCCTACCCCAGTTCCCTGAGGCCTAGCCGACACTAAGCCAGTCCCGGAATACACGTACGGACTAGACTCGCTCGGAGCGGTGAAGATTCCGATCTCTAACACTCACTGCGTACTTCCTGATCAAGGCCCGAAGTGGCTGGCTCCTGATCCACTGCTGCAACTTACACCTCGGCAGAGCAAGCTCACATCAGCCGTGGCCTGCATCGTCGGAAACTACGATACAGGTTCCGGTCACTCCCAGTGGGTCACAGCAGAGAACGATCGTCTTGTTAGGTCAGTTAGTGTGACCAACCCATTTAAAGGGGAGTTTTGTCCACGGGAGCTTATTTTGTTTGGTTATTTTGCTTGGCTCCTACCCGCTGTACCTCATCAACTAAGAGATTAAGTGTCATCCAAGGACAGCGAGCGTTCTCCCATCCGCTCGGGGAGACGCGCCCGGTAGCAGTATCTCTTCTGCCCCGAGTGTGTGTGTGTGTATGCGTGTGTGTGTGTTTTTTGTTTTTTTTTTTTTTTGTTTTAAGGGGGGGGGAATCCTTTTTACGGTTTCTAGGCATAGTTGTTTGGCCTGGATATGTGGCGACTCGACGCAGTGTCATACTAAAACTCGACGCTAGCGCCCCTACCCACTAAACCCTAAACCCCTTTTCCTCTTTCCCCTAATCCCTCATGGAGAACGCCGTTAGGCATTACTTCGTGAGGCGAGGATCTAGCTACTGCTCTTTCTTCTGGTAGCTAAGGTGTTATTTTACCTTTCTTCTAGTTGTTATTTGCTCTTCTTCTTTCGATGGAACGCAAGTCTATGAGGACTTCTGTTGCAAATGTGCTGATGGCGTTCCAGGAGGCTCTCGATGACAACATTGCTTCTACTATTGTCTCTGGTTGGATTTTCTTCTTTAGGATCATCTCCAGCTCATCTCACTGTGGGTAAAATCGTGGGCACTCAAAGAAAACGTGCTCCGCGTCTTCATTGATTCCTGGGCAGGACGGGCACTCCGGTGAATCATCATGCTTGAAGCGGTGAAGATACGTCCGAAAACATCCATGTCCTGACAACAACTGCGTCAGATAGTAATTGACCTCGCCATGACTTCGGTTGAGCCAAACGTCGATCTTCGGTATGAGACGGTGTGTCCATCTTCCTGTTGTCGCGGCGTCCCACTGCGATTGCCATCGTGCGATGCTGTTCTGCCGTTCTTTAGCTCTGAGTTCGTCGGCACTTAGTGTGGTTGTCCTCTTTCGTTGGTAAAGGTTCCGTCTTTCCTCAGCTAGGACTCTGAGTGGCAAAATTCCGGAAATGACACACACTGCTTCCTCTGATATTGTTCGAAAGGCGCTGGCTACTCTTAGCGCGCTCAGTCGGTAAACTGGACATGCTTTCCTCCATGATTCTTGGGTCTGAAGTGCGTCGGCCCAAATGGATATACCATATGTGAGGACCGATGTAACTACTGATGATAGCAATGACCTTCTTGTCTGCTTCGGGCCACCGATGTTGGACATCAATCGTACTAGGTTAGCTACTACTGCTGATGCTTTGGCGGTCACGTGTTTAACTTGTTGTTTGAAGTTAAGTCGGGCATCGAGCATCACTCCCAGATATCGAATGAATGGTTGGGATGTGATTACTTGGTCTCCGACGTTTAGATTGATCGTTTCCACCACTTTTCTGCTAGTGATAAGTACAGCCTCGGTCTTCTGTTTAGCCAATTGTAGATTTACTGTGTCCATCCACTGGTTAATTCGCTCAAAGGTGATAGCGAACATATGCTTTATCTCATCAAGATGCTTGGCGACGATAACTACGGCTACATCGTCCGCGTACGCTACCAGTTTGACATTTCTTGGCAGTTTCAGTCTCAGCAATCCGTTGTACATGACAATCCAGAGAAGTGGACCGAGAACAGAACCCTGCGGTACACCTCCAGTAACATCATACTCCTTTGGACCATTCTTCGTGTCATATCTCAGGACTCTATCTGTGAAGTAGCTAGCGACTATCCTTCGTAGGTATCATTAGGTATCCTGGTACGTTCATCTCTTGAAGGGCTTGCATGATGCAATCCCAGTTGGCGGAATTGAAGGCATTTTTTATGTCTAAAGTTGCCACCAGGCAATATTTCTTCGTTCCCTTCTTCCATCTGGTACCGGCGATTGCGTCTTTGGCTATACCGACAACCAGGTTGATCGCGTCCAGGGTTGATCGTCCTTTCCGGAATCCGTACTGATTGTCTGCTAAGAGTGGATCGACAACTGCTTCTATCCTTTGGTGGATTATACGTTCTATATCTTACCGGCTGTATCTAGCATGCAGAGTGGACGATAAGATGACGGTTCTTCCGGTGGCTTCTTCCCTTCAGGAAGTAGTACCAGCCGTTGTTGTTTCCACTTCCGAGGAAAAATCCCTTTCTTCAAGCAGATGTTGTAGACGTCGAGGAATAACGCTGGCGCTGCTTTAATAGATGTTTTAAAGGCAATATTAGGGATTCCGTTCAATCCCGGTGCATTATTATTCCCGACGCGGTTACAAGCTTCCATCAGTTCTTCTTTCGTGACAGGTAGAATATCATTCAGTTCGTCCTGTGTCAACAGATAGTTGAAAATGCGCTGTCGTGGAAACAGCGCAGTCACGATCTTCTGTAGGAGTTGAGGACACGTAGGAGACGGCATTGGCTGGTATTTCAAGTTTGCCATGACTACCTTGTAAGGTCTGCCCCACAAGTCTTTGTCCACCTCGTTGATTAGCTCTTTCCAGCAGTTCTTCTTGCTATCCTTGATGGCTTTGTTTAAATGTCGACGAGCTTCCTTGTATTCTGCGACTAGTTCCGCTGAGTCAGGCCGCCGATAACCACGCTGAGATATTCTTCTTTTCTTGAGACACTCTTTTCGTAGGAAGCTGATGTGTTCGTTCCACCAGTGCACCGAAGGTTTTTGGTTCATGCCCCGCTTACGGGGCATGCAGGTGTCGCAAGCCTGGGTCACTCTCTTCATCAAGTCCTTGATCATTTCTTCTGCAGATCCAGTAGTAAGCGGTTCACTATTTAGGGCAGCTGCTAGAGCACCAGGGTCAAAGGATTTCACCTTCCACCCAACGATGTCAAGTTTCTTAGCCGGTCTTCTAGGATTCTGGTCCTTTGATACTTCCCAGAGAATCGCATTGTGATCGCTGGCCGTGTAGATCTCCATCACCTTCTAGTCGTAGTTTCCTCTGATGAGGCTGCTGCTGACGAAAGTAAGATCCACAATAGAACTTGCGTCTCCTTTAGTGTACGTCGCCGCATCGCCGCTGTTTAACAATACTACATCTAACGTAGTAAAAGCTTCCAGTAGTTCTTTACCTCGAGCGTTGGTGTGTTTGCTGCCCCAGTCCACTGCCCAGGCGTTGAAGTCTCCAGCTATTGCCACTGGGTAGTACTGCTTCGCGTCCTCCGTCAGTCGATCCAGAAAGTCCATGAATTTAACAATAGTGTGGCTAGGTGGTGCGTAGCAGCTGTAAAAGCAGATGCCATCTACCGATGCTGATACAAAGCCGGTGCTGCCATTGTTAACGACACTCTGGAAGGGGTTCTTGCGACAGGACCATATGACAGCTTTTGTGGTGCAGTCAGTTTCCCATGGTTGGCCGCCGAGGTGTTTATACGGTTCCGATATAAGCACAAGGTCAAGCTTCTGTTCACGTACTGTCTGCATGAGCAAATCATGTGCCGCCTCACAGTGGTTGATGTTTAGCTGCAGTATTCTCATTTTCGTTTATCAGTTATCTTCTTGAGTGCCTCTTGGTATACTGGGCATCTGCTTGTGCCGGCATGATGGGCGTTATTTTCTGTACCGGGTTGATCCGCACACAGTGCGCATTTAGCAGGCTTATTACATTCGGCGATTTTGTGTCCCTCTTCTCCACATTTAATGCAAAGTTTGGAGCGGTCGACTTCACTTGTGCACTGAACCGCACGGTGTCCAAAATGCCAGCATTTATAACATCGGATTGGTCTTAGTACTGTTCTAATACGACAATTGGTCCAGCTGATCCTAATCTTGCCGTGTTCTCCTACCACTTTCTGCGCTACCGTTGCTGCTAGAGTCACCGACGCAATTTGTGTTCTGCTATGTAAGACCTTACGAATTTTAATGGCCTCTACCACTGTTATACCACAATAGTTTCCAGCTGCCTCTTGTAAAGCTGTTAGAATGTCATCTTTAGTTGTAGTATCGTCAATATCGCGAATTTCCAGGTCTTTTTCAGGTCCTGTACTAATGACATTTGCGTCCTCCTTAAGTATTCCCGCGATAGTCTTCTGCAGGTCTTTACCTCGATCACTACTGCCTTTCGACAGCGTGATGAGAATGTTCCCTGTCGCGGTCCTGCGTATCTTCTCGACTGTGTTGCGGACCTGATCCGGGCGAACGTCCGCCTTGATCCGTGTAAGTATTTCAGAATACTTATCTTTGTTCGCTGGACGGATAATAAGTGTCTCCGGTCTCGTTGCTGTTCTTCTTGGCTTCTGGTTCGGCTTCGGTGGAGGCACCAGAGGTTTTTCTGGGGGCAGTTTCCTGCGCTCCTTCTTCTTGTCCTTTCTTGATTGCATCTTTTCCCAGCCTGGCTTCTTGTTCTATTCACCAGAGTTTTGTGGAAGATCCTTAACCACTTCCTGCTTCTTGATGGGATGACCAGGTCCAAGGTCTTTCAGCTTCTTGGGAGTATGAAAAGCTCCGCCTTCGGGAGAACGAATTTTTCTTTTCAACTTCCTCAGGTTGCGGCCGTCTTGGTCAGAGGATTCAGTCTCTGCCGTTGTGATAGTTTCACTTTCTTCTTCAGCGACTGATTCTCCGTCACCTTCAGCTCCAGTGTCCATCGCTTCTTCAACAACCACTTGACTGTTTCTCTCCGATGTAGCACAAGGGGTGCGGTGTAATGATGAGCACCATTCTTCGTCCAGTTTTTTGAAACGTTGAAGTGCGTTCGCTACACTAGTCGTCTTGTTTTTTATCTCCTTGTGGATGTTGACTTTTGACTGAACGAAAACATTTAACTCGCTAGTCAGTTTCTCCAGGTGTTCCAACGCTTGTGACCGCTCGATCTGAGCGCTCGTTTCAATGGCTGCTTGTTGGGCATGTAGCCCGTTTCCACTCTTGTTTGTTTCCTGTGGGTAACTCATACTTTTTTGATTTACCAGTGCATTGTACGGAGTGGAGCGGGTTGTCATAACTAAGAACGGGTGTACCCTCGGAGATAGTACTCCTACCCCAGTTCCCTGAGGCCTAGCCGACACTTAGCCAGTCCCGGAATACACGGACGGACTAGACTCGCTCGGAGCGGTGAAAATTCCGATCTCTAACACTCACTGCGTACTTCCTGATCAAGGCCTGAAGTGGCTGGCTCCTGATCCACTGCTGCAACTTTCACCTCGGCAGAGCAAGCTCACATCAGCCGTGGCCTGCATCGTCAGAAACTACGATACAGGTTCAGGACACTCCCAGTGAGTTACAGCAGGAACCAATTGTCTTGCTAGGTCAGTTAGAGTGACCAACCCATTAAGGGGAGTTTTGACCACGGGAGTTTATTTTGTTTGGTTATTTTGCTTGGCTCCTACCCGCTGTGCCTCATCAACTAAGAGATTAAGTGTCATCCAAGGACAGCGAGCGTTCTCCTATCCGCTCGGGGAGACGCGCCCGGTAGCAGTATCTCTTCTGCCCCGAGTGTGTGTGTGTGTGTTTTTTTTTTTTTTTTTTATTTTTTAGGGGGGGGGGAATCCTTTTTGCGGATTCTAGGCATAGCTGTTTGCCTGGATATGTGGCGACTCGACGCAGCGTCATACTAAAACTCGACGCTGACGCCCCTACCCACTAAACCCTAAACCCCTTTCTCTTCTATCCTCTGATCCCCCATGGTACCGCCGTAAGGCATTTCTTCGCGGGGGGAGGAATTAGCTGCCGCTCTTCCTTCTGGTGGCTAAGATGTTATTTCTTCCTTCTAGATTCTGTCTTTCGCTCTTTTCCTCTCAGTGGATCGCAACTCGGTAAGCACTTTTGTAGCAAAAGTGCTTGTGGCGTTTCAGGCAGCTTCTGACGACAACATTGCTTCTACTATTGACTCTGGTTGGGTTCTCTTTTTCAGAATCTTCCCCAACTCATCGCGCTGTTGGTTGAAACGTGGACACACAAAGAAAACATGCTCCGCATCTTCATTGACCCCTGGAGAGGACGGGCACTCTGGGGTATCATCGTGCTTAAAGCGGTGAAGATACTTCCGGTAACATCCGTGTCCTGATAACATCTGCGTTAAATAATAGTTGATCTCACCGTGACTCCGGCTGAACCACACATCAATCCGAGGTATGAGACGGTACGTCCACCGACCTTTCACTGAAGCATTCCAGTCTTGTTGCCATCTTGCGATGCTGTGCTGCCGTTCTTCCCTTCTAAGTTCTTCAGGGCTCAGTGTGGTTGACCTTTTTCGTTGATATAGGTTTCGTATTTCCTCAGCTAGGACTCTGAGAGGCAGAAAACCGGAAATAACACACACTGCTTCCTCTGATATTGTGCGGAAGGCGCTAGCTACTCGTAGGGCACTCAGTCGATATACTGGTCCAGCCTTCCTCTATGATTCTTGCGTCTTTAATGCGTCGGCCTAAATGGATATTCCGTAAGTGAGCACCGATGTGACTACTGATGACAATAATAGCCTCCTGCTCTGTTTTGGGCCTCCGACGTTCGGCATCAGTCGTGCGAGACTAGCCCTCACTACTGACGCTTTGGCACTGACATGTTCCACTTGCTGTTTGAAGTTGAGTCGGGCATCAAGCATCACAACCAAATATCGGATATAAGGTTGTGATGTGATTTCTTGTTCGCCGACTTTCAGCTTAATGGTCTCTACCACTTTTCTGCTGGTAATAAGTACAGTCTCAGTCTTGTGTTGCGCCAGTTGCAGGTTCACTGCGTCCATCCACCGGTTAACGTGCTCAAAAGTGAGATTGAACATATGATTTATCTCGTCAAGGTGTTTGGCAACGATCACTACGGCTACGTCATCTGCATATGCTACGAGTTTGACGTTTCTTGGCAGAGTTTGTCTTAATAGACCGTCATACATAATGTTCCACAGGAGCGGGCCTAGAACTGAACCTTGTGGTACCCCTCCAGTAATATCATACTCCCTCGGACCGTTCTTCCTGTCATACTTTAGAACCCTGTTTTCAAAGTAGCTTGCTACGATCTTAAGCAGGTATTCTGGTACATTCTTCTATTGGCGGGCCTGCATGATGCATTTTCAATTGGCGGAGTTGAATGCGTTTTTGATGTCTAGTGTCGCCACTAGGCAATACTTCTTTGTTCCATCTTTCCATCTGGTTCCTGCGATTGCTTCCTTGGCCGTATCAACAACCTGTTCAATTGCGTCCAGGGTTGATCGTCCTTTCCGGAATCTATACTGATTGTCTGCCAGAAGTGGGTCGACTACTGCTTCAATTCTCTGGTGAATTATGCGCTCAAATATCTTACCCGTCGTATCTAGCATGCAAAGTGGTCGGTAAGATGACGGTTCTTTTGGTGTTTCTTCCCTTTAGGTAACAGTACCAATCGTTGCTGTTTCCACTTACGAGGAAAAGTCCCCTCCTTGAGGCATGCATTATAAGCGTCGAGGAATAATGTTGGAGCTGCCTTTATGATGGTTTTCAAGGCTATATTAGGGATTCCGTCCAGTCCCGTCCAGAGCATTCTTCTTGGGGATCTTATACTCAAAGAATGTTCTAGACCTCTTGGGTTTGGAAGTCGTGAGTAATTGATTTGTTAATTTGGCCAATTGATAATTGTCAACATCTTAGATTGGTTTAAATAAATTTATTTTATTAATTAAATTCTGAACATCGAGAAGGTTCCAATCGACACGACATAGTATTCGGTACCCGAGGTCCAAAACGTGCTACGCAGTTACAAACAACGGCGTCCATTTTAAGCGCGCAAATTCGTTTGTGAATTTTACTACGCAACAATTTACAAAATTAACAACTGGATTATTATTATAAATCATAACAATTGAATTATCATTTAATTATTATTTTTTTATTGTTTCATAATATTGTTTATTCGAAAAGTATTTTATTTACTGAAAATTTAATTATTGAGAAATTGTGACGCAATTAGAAATTTGAAACACCCGTGGTTAAATTTTCGGAAGTCATTTTTCATCGAGATAAATTATTGTTAATTTACTATCTAGTCAACAATAACAATAATAATAATTTACTATTCGAAAATTCCACGCGGTTAATTTTTCCCTTGAAAATTGAAACTTGGGTTATTTTTATGTAAATTAATCAGTAGTTGCAATTTCATCATTCATAAAAATTCCTTAGAATTTAATCAATTACGTGGCTATTAATTCTGGGAATTTACAATTAACCAAAATTAATTGATGAAAATTTTTGATGATAACATTTTTTTATAATTAATAGGGTGCTTTATTTGAGACGACTATTTTTTTTTCTCACTCCATTGACGAAATATTGTTCTTTACATAGAAAAAAAAATTCTCACCAAAGGATAGTTCTTAATTTCAATTTTAAGTACTCGCTGGATGAATTTGAAGTTTTCTCATTTAATTAACCCGTTAAAATCATTTTTTTGCTTAAATTATCTATAGCATAGCGACATTTCATGATATTCATTTGACTATGAGCGGAAGTTGTAGAGGGATCCTTCCTTTTTAAAAGCTCTGACAGCTTATTTCCAATTTATGAGCTATCTCGCCAGTAAAAAATTGCATATTCGATTTTTGCTGAAAAGTCGTGGTTTTTCGATTTTTTTTCCTAAACTATTGATCTGACACCAAAATTGCAAAGGACCTTTTTTGTAAAGAATTTAATTTTCTACAAGATAGATTGATAGCTAAACCTTTTCAATAAAATTCCTCTAAGATAAATTCAATTAATCACAAGAAAACAATAAATGACACTATTTTATCGTAATTTTTATACTTTTCAATAAAACGACAGTTGATAAAAAAATTAGGATGACGGTTGACTCTAAAGGCCATCCTTGCAACTTTCCGCTCATTTTGTACTTAAGCGCTCTAAGTTACACATTACGTTTTTGAGCTCTTCGAGCTCGAAAATATGATTACTGTGTCATTTTGAGCTCTCCGAGTTCAAATCTCTAATAGCAGTTTAATAAAACACAATTTTTTTAATTTTCAAACGGTAATAACTTTTGAGTAAATGAACCGATTTTTACGCAGTTGGCGGCATTCGACGCAGTTTTCAAAACTCTATAGAAGAGTTTTAAGTTTAAATTGATCGAGCCAGTAATTTCGAAGTAATACCGAAAAAACACTTTTTTCGGTTTTTTTTTCGACAACGATAACTCACGAACGAATCAATCGATTTTGACCGGGCTTGCGGTGATCGACGTGGTTTTTTATCTTAAGAGCTTATGAGATTTTGGAATAGATCGGTAAAGCCATTTAAAAGTAATTCCAAAAAAACCACATTTCAAAAAATTTTTTTTTGTAGTTTTTTTGAGATTTCTCAAAATCTACTGATTCAAATCGGTCTAAATGGAATTTAAAATCTAAGTTTAGTTGAGCCCTTTCGAATGGCGCCAACCGCGATGAAATCAGTCAAACCGTTCAAAAAGTATGAGAGGTTTACATACGGCCACACACACACACACACACACATGGAGGCCTGTAATCGGGTAGGAAATAATAAAGCGCCGGGATTGGACGGAATCCCTAATAAAGCCTTGAAAACCATCATAGAGGCAGCACCAACATTATTTCTAGACGCTTACAACGCATGCCTCAAGGAGGGGACTTTTCCTCGTAAGTGGAAACAGCAATGGTTAGTACTTTTACCTAAAGGAAAGAAACCGCCAGAAGAACCGTCATCTTACTGACCACTCTGCATGCTAGATACGGCGGGTAAGATATTTGAGCGTATCATCCATCAGCGAATAGATGCAGAAGTCGACCCACTCTTGACAGACAACCAGTATGGATTCCGGAAAGGACGATCAACCCTGGACGCGATCAACCTGGTTGTTAATACGGCCAAAGAGGCAATCGCAGGAACTAGATGGAAGGGTGGAACGAAGAAGTACTACCTGGTGGCTGCCTTGGACATCAAAAATGCTTTCAATTCCGCTAATTGGGACTGCATCATGCAAGCTCTCGACGAGAAGAACGTGCCAACATATCTTCGCAGACTAGTGATTAGCTATTTTACAAATAGAGTGCTGAAATACGATACAAAGAATGGTCCGAAAGAGTATGATATAACCGGTGGTGTGCCACAGGGCTCTGTTCTTGGTCCACTTCTGTGGAATATCATGTATGACGGGCTCCTGAGACTGAAGCTTCCAAGATGTGTCAAACTGGTAGCGTATGCGGATGATGTTGCCGCAGTGATCGTCGCCAAACACCTCGACGAGATTTAACATCTGTTTGACATCACTTTTGAGAAGATCAACCAGTCGATGGATACAGTGAACCTACAACTGGCCAAGCAGAAGACCGAAGCAGTGCTTATTACCAGCCGAAAAGAAGTTGAAACAATTAAGATAAAAGTCGGTGACCGAGAAATCACATCACAACCTCATATACGATATCTGGAAGTGATGCTTGATGCCCGACTCAACTTCAAGCAGCAAGTGGAACATGTCTGTATGAAAGCGTCAGTAGTGAGAGCTAGTCTCGCACGATTGATGCCGAACGTCGGAGGCCCAAAGCAGAGCAGGAGGCTACTATTGTCATCAGTAGTCACATCGGTGCTCACCTACGGAATATCCATTTGGGCTGACGCACTAGAGGTGCAAGATTCATGGAGAAAAGCTGGACCAATATATCGTATGAGTGCCCTACGAGTTGCAAGCGCCTTTCGAACAATATCAGAGAAAGCAGTGTGTCATTTCCGGAATTTTGCCGCTCAGAGTCCTAGCTGAGGAAAGACGGAACCATTACCAACCAAAGAGGACAACCACACAAAAGGCCGAGGAACACAGAGCTAAAGAACGGCAGAACAGCATCGCACAATGGCAATCGCAGTGGGACGCCGTGACAACAGGGAGATGGACACACCGTCTCATACCGAAGATCGACGTTTGGCTAAACCGAAGTCATGGCGAGGTCAATTACTATCTGACGCAGTTGTTGTCAGGACATGGATATTTTCGGACGTATCTTCACTGCTTCAAGCATGATGATTCACCGGAGTGCCCGTCCTACCCAGGAATCAATGAAGACGCGGAGTACGTTTTCTTTGAGTGCCCACGATTTTACCCACAGCGAGATGAGCTGAAGATGATCCTAAAGAAGAAAATCCAACCAGAGACAATAGTAGAAGCAATGTTGTCATCAAGAGCCTCCTGGAACGCCATCAGCACATTTGCAACAGAAGTGCTTATAGACTTGCGTTCCATCGAAAGAAGAAGAGCAAATGACAACAACTAGAAGAAAGGTAAAATAACACCTTAGCTATCAGAAGAAAGAGCAGTAGCTAGATCCTCCCCTCACGAAGTAATGCCTAACGGCGGTTTCCATGAGGGATTAGGGGAAAGAGGAAAAGGGGTTTAGGGTTTAGTGAGTAGGGGCGCTAGTGTCGAGTTTTAGTATGACACTGCGTCGAGTCGCCACATATCCAGGCCAAACAACTATGCCTAGAATCCGTAAAAAGGATTCCTCCCCCCCTTAAAACAAAAACAAAAAAAAAAAAAAAAAAAACACACACACACACACAGGCAGACATACGGACA
The DNA here is from genome assembly GCF_020080835.1 of Cotesia glomerata. Classification (NCBI taxonomy): domain Eukaryota; kingdom Metazoa; phylum Arthropoda; class Insecta; order Hymenoptera; family Braconidae; genus Cotesia; species Cotesia glomerata. The sequence goes on from NC_058164.1 coordinate 15,566,345, forward strand.
TCATCGCGAAAACATTCAGGGAAGTTTCCTAGGACCTCAAAACGTCTAGATCTGATGAGAACTCAATTTTCGAAATTCGGGGTAAAACCAATAACTTCCCGATTTTTGAAAATTTTTAATTTTCTTAGCAGGAAGTTAAAAATTATGACATCGTATATTTTTATAATCAACCATTTTGATATCGTTATAATGCCTAAATTTTTAAAATTTTAAATCATCTTACAAATATTCTAATAAATATAGTTGTTACATAAAATATATCCAAAATATATAGTCATACATAACTCCAGCTCACAAAAAAAAGTGCTTTGGACCGGTACTACCTATTGAAATGAATATTGACCCACTGAATCTGAATTTCAAGTCCGTTTGACCCGGTCACGCTCCAATTTTGAGCATAATGCAAAAAAAACCCCAAAAAATTGTAAAAAACTGCAGTCACAGCAATGAAAAAATTCTTCTGGACCCGGATCAAGTATGATTCTTGTGTATTTCAATTTACTGAATCTAAATCTGAATGTTAATTAGCCCATTGCCACGTTAAAGTTTTAAAATTAAAAAAATCTCATAAAACCAAAAAAATCAGGAAAATTGCAATTACAAATATGAAAAAAAACAATCTATAAAACATGATTAAATACTTTTCTTGTATTTTTTCACGCATGAAATACAAGAGATAATAACAAACGGAAGAAAAATTTACTGCGTAGATCATTTGAGAACAAAAGAGTTCGATACCAATGAAGAACAGTTTAAAATTCGAGAAAATCGTTCTCTTTATTCTAGTTATACGTCATTTTTTATAAATTTAAAAATTTTTTATATTTTCAGATTCTTAATTTGTATTTTATGCGCGAAAAAATACTAGAAAAGTATTTAATCATGTTTTATAGATTTTTTCTCATATTTATAGCTGCAATTTTCCCGATTTTTTTGGTTTTTTGAGATTTTTTTTAATTTTAAAACGTTAACGGGACAAGAAAACTTCAGACTCAAACTCAGTGGAACAAAATTCATGAAAATCATACTCAATCTGAGTCGAAAAAAATTTTTATCTCGATAACTTCAATTTTTCATGACTTATTGTAATTTTTTGGGGTTTTTCGTTTTTTTTTTTTTTTTTTTTGCACATTTGGTCGGCTCACCAGGCTACTTAACGTTCAGATTTAGTTGCAGTAAATTGAGATACATGAAAACCATACTCGATCCGGGTCCAGAAGAATTTTTTCATTGCTGTGACTGCAGTTTTTTGCAATTTTTGGGGTTTTTTGCATTATGCTCAAAATTGGAGGGTGACCGGGTCAAACGGACTTGAAATTCGGATTTAGTGGGTCAATATTCATTTCAATAGGTAGGTCCGGTCTAAAGTACATGCCACTTTTTTTTTTGTGAGCTGGAGTTATGTGTGACTATATATTTTGGATATATTATATGTAACAACTATATTTATTAGAATATTTGTAAGATGATTCAAAATTTTAAAAATTTAAGAATTATAACGATATCAAAATGGTTGATTATAAAAATATACTGTGTTATAATTTTTTTTATTAACTGTTGTTTTATTAAAAAGTATAAAAATTACGATAAAATAGTATCATTTATTGTTTTCAATGTAATTAATTAAATTCATCTCAGAGGCAATTTATTGAAAGGGTTTAGCTATCAATCTATCTTGTAGAAAATTAAATTCTTTACAAAAAATGTCTTCTGAAATTTTGGTGTCAGATCATTAGTTTAGGAGAAAAAATCAAAAAACCACGAATTTTGAGCAAAAATCGAATATACAATTTTTTACTGGCGAGATAGCTCATAAATTGGAAATAAGCTGTCAGAGCTTTTAAAGAGGAAGTATCCCTCTACAACTTCCGTCCATGGTCAAATGAATATCATGAAATGTCGCTATGCTATAGATTATTTAAGCAAAAAAAAATGATTTTAACGGGTTAATTAAATGAGAAAACTTCAAATTTATCCAGCGAGTACTTGAAATTGAAATTAAGAACTATCCTTTGGCGAGAATTTTTTTTTCTATGTAAAGAACAATATTTCGTCAATGGAGTGAGAAAAAAAAATAGTCGTCTCAAATGAAACACCCTAATAATTAATAATGAGGAATTCCGATAAAAATTCTTTGTAAAACTATTTATCAGTGTGGATTACGTCCGAGAAAATTTAGTTAATTTTATAAAGAATATTCTGAGAATGTATTCAATGTTGAGTATTAAACTCGTGGATAATTTGGAATAAATTCAAGCATCGGTTTTTAGTGTAGATTTTTTTGAGAATTAAATTATTAGTTGTGAAAATGGTTTACGATTTAATTGCGAGCTAATGACTGAAAATTTCAATAAAAATTATTGTGTAATCTTTGGAGTTTAATTTTATAAGTCAAAAATGAAAGTTAAGTAGAGCCAGTGTGTGTGTGTGAGCGGGTTATGTGTGTGAAGATCGTGCGGGATATGTGTGTGTGAGTGTGCACATTCTCTACTTGTTGATGTTTTGCCGAGTAGAGTAGTTCAGACAGTCTTAGAGCGTGAGGGTCCGGTGGACAGCGCGACTTAGTTAGAAACTTCGGTATAGACGCTCCATGAGAGGGTACCGTCAGGATTAAGAATTTTGATAGAGCGTGTCTACCAAGTGGACAACGCGACGTAGTTAGAAGCCGTTGTATAGACGCCAAGTGGGATACAACGGTAGTAAATTAGAAGCCGTGGTATAGACGCCAAGTGGGGTACCATGGTATTAAGATAGTAACTGCAGTATAAATGCTCAAGGGAGGGTACTGCAGGATTAAGTTTAGTTTTAGGCAGGTGTGGGAGACCGTTCGTTCTGAAAAAGCTCAATTAGTTTTAGGCAACTGTGGGAGACTGTTCGTTCTGAAAAAGCCCAACTAGTTGTAACCAGGTTGTGGGAGACCGTCCGTTATAACATCCTAGCTAGTCATTGTATCGTCGTTTGGAAAAAGGGTCGTTTGTAAATATCGTTTATTTCGCAGTCAATTCTCCGCGTCGCTATGTAATAAGTTGTTAGTTTATAAGTGAGCTGAATTGTCAGCAAATTTGTTATAGTTGATTTGTTATTAATAAAAGTCCGGATATTGTTAAATAAAAGTTTATTTATTCCAGATCACCTTCCTCCACTCTGTCTCCCTGTAGATTATAAGCTCAGCTCTGGTTTCTGGTTCCAGGAACCGTGTTGAAAAATCCTGGTGGCGCCCTTGTTAATTTAGAATCATTTTTGCTAGGTATTAGTTTATTTTATTAAATTAATTAAGGGGCCAATGAACAGGCATAAAAATTACCCGTTATAATTTTATTAAACTTCTCTCAGGTTTTTGAGTTCTGAGAGCTCAAAACTACATGTAACTTACATTTTTGCGCTCAAAAACCTAATAAGTGCAATTTTAAACGCATCATTTTTAAAGTAGCGGGAAGTTGCAGGGATGGCCTTCAGGGTCAAACGTTTTCCCAATTTTTAACTTCCCGCTAAAAAAATCGAAGATTTTCGAAAATCGGGAAGTTATTGTTTTCACCCCGTTTTGCAAGAATCGAGTTTTCATCAGATCTCGACGTTTGGAGGTCATAGGAAGCTTCCCTGACTACTCCCGCGAGGTTGTCACTGTGTCTGTTTGTATGTATGTATATATGTATGTATGTATGTGTGTGTGAGTGTGTGTGTGTATGTGTTTTTTTTTCTTCATTAAGAGGGGGGATCCTTTTTGCGGATTCCAGGCATAGCTGTTTCGCCTGGATATGTGAAAACTCGACGCAGCGTCATACTAAAACTCGAGGCTAACACCCTTACTCCCTTAACCCTAAACCCCTTTTTTTCTTTTCTCTAATCCCTCATGGGAACCGCCGTCAGGCATTTCTTCGTGAGGGGAGGAACTAGCTACTGCTCTTCCTTCTGGTGGCTGAGGTGTTAACTACCTTCCTTCTATTCTTTCTCTGGTTCAGGATCCTCTCCAACTCTTCACGCTGTGGATCGAAACGAGGACATACAAAGAAGACGTGCTCCGCATCTTCAGCAACTCCTGGGCAGGACGGGCACTCCGAAGAGTCATCGTGCTTAAAGCGGTGTAGATACTCTCGAAAACACCCATGTCCCGACAACATCTGCGTAAGATAGTAATCGACCTCGCCGTGATTCCGGTTAAGCCAAATGTCGATCTGAGGTATGAGGCGGTGCGTCCACCTACCCTTCTCTGCAGCATACCATTGTAGCTGCTATCGGCCTATGCTGTTCTGCCATTCTTCAATTCTAAGTTCTTCAGGGCTCAGTGCAGTTGACCTTTTTCGTTGGTAAAGGGCTCGTCTTTACTCTGCTAGAACTCTGAGAGGTAGGGTTCCGGCAATGACGCACACTGCTTCTTCTGATATAGTGCGGAAGGCACTAGCTACTCGTAGGGCACTCAGTCGATATACTGGTCCAGGTTTTCTCCATGATTCTTGGGTTTCCAGTGCATCAGCCCAAATGGATATTCCGTAAGTGAGCACTGATGTGACTACTGATGACAATAGTAGCCTCCTGCTCTGCATTCGGCCTCTGACGTTAGGCATCAGCCGTGCAAGACTAGCCCTCACTACTGACGCTTTGGCACTAACGTGTTCCACCTGATGCTTGAAGTTGAGTCGGGCATCCAGCATCACTCCCAGATAACGGATGAATGGTTGTGATGTGATTTCTTGTTCTCCGACTCTCAACTTGATAGTTTTTACCGTTTTTCTACTGGTGATGAGCATTGCCTCGGTTTTATGCTTGGCTAGTTGCAAGTTTACCATGTCTATCCACAAATTGACTCGTCTGAATGTAATATAAAATGCCATTTCTATCTCTTCGAGGTGCATTGCGACGATCATGACAGCTACGTCATCTGCATATGCTACAAGTTAGACTCCCGTAGGCAATGCTATTCTCAAGAGGCCATCATACATGATGTTCCATAGCAAAGGACCTAAAACTGATCCCTGTGGCACTCTTCCGGTGATTTTGTACTTTTCCGTACCGTTCTTTGTGTCATATTTCAGAACCCTATTCGTGAAGTAGCTCGCTATCATTCTGCGAAGGTATCCTAGTACGTTTTTTTCTTATAGAGCCCGCATAACGCAGTCCCAGTTAGCGGAGTTGAAGGCATTCTTGATGTCCAAAGCAGCCACCAAGCAATATTTCTTCTTTCCACCCTTACATCTCGTTTCGGTGATTGCATCCTTGGCTGTATCAACAACCAATTTGATCGCATCCAGAGTTGACCGTCTTTTTCGGAAACCAAACTGGTTCTCTGCCAGGAGTGGATCGACTACAGCCTGTATTCTCTGATGAATAATGCGCTCGAATCTCGAATATGTTGCCAGCCGTGTCTAACATGCAGATTGGTCGGTAGGATGACGGTTCTTCCGGCGGCTTTTTCGCCTTTGGAAGTAGCACTAGCCGTTGCTGTTTCCACTTCTGGGGAAAAGTCCCTTCCTTCAGGCATATATCGTAAACGTCCAGGAATAATGTCGGTGCTGCCCTCAGGATTGATTTCAGGGCAATAAAAGCGATTCCGTCTAATCCCGGCGCCTTATTATTCCCTACTCTATTGCCTGCCTCTATCAACTCGTTCAACGTGATAGTTGGGATGTCTTCAGGGATGAGCTGCTCCAACTTGTAGGTAAATATCGGCTGTTTGGGAAACAGCGCAGTAACAATCTTCTCTAGGAGCTGTGGACACGTACGTGATGGCATTGGCTGGCATTTCAGGTGGGTCATAACCACTTTATACAGTCTGCCCCATGGATCTTTCTCTACTTCTGCGACCAGTTCCTTCCAGCAGCGTCTTTTGCTTTTAATTAAAATATTAATAATAATAAAAAAAAAAGAAAATGTACTTATTTCAAGTGGACATTACAGTTTATTAATGCTAAGGCACAGGCCAAATGGAAATTTAAATACAGAGTATTTACGATTTAAATGCTAATATTATCAAATGTCATTAAATGTAAGTACATACTACTTAATCAGGATTCTAAAACAATATTGCAAAATAATATTTCAATTCAACAAAATTAAAAAATTTTTAAATATTTTTAAATATTCTCAAACTAATTCGATTAATATCTCTAATTTAAATCTTTTGATTAGCATGAAGAGTGCTGTAATCAATAATTTAAATTTATTAACTATCCAAATTTAGCAAATAATCGAAAACTTTATTTTTGAACACTTCACTGCTGCTCGAATTTACAATTTCGTCAGATAGTTTTTTCCACAAACGAATCACAGTAATCAGAAAAGTATGTTCTATACAGATAGTAGCAAAATGAGGTAGTTAGAAGGTACAGTGTTTTTTAGCTGCTAACCTATTGGGCGTTTAAGTTTGCACCACTTGGCGCGCGGACGCACGTTCTGTCATCTGTGTGATTTTAACGAATTTTAACAGTTTATTAGCAAGTTTATAAGTTTTTGACATTTTCGTTGAATAGTGTAAAAACTGAGACTACTTCTAAGTGATAGCTTACAAGTTTTACGAAATTAATAGAATATTTTTGGTGGAAATTAAAGTCCGGCTAAATAAATACCAGGTTACCTTTTTTCTTTTGTGAGTGAAGCGGAAAATTCAAGCACTCCTCGCCCGCTTAGCTCTTCGCCACTCCAAGCTTCTGACAATTTAAACGCTGCTGCGACACCAATATGGCTCCGTGGACATCGTACTTTGGCTGAATCACTGAAGAACAATCCTCCAACACGCACAAAATCACTCCCTGAGTTATTTAAAATAATAGGAAGAGACCACACGTCTCAGACAACAAAATCAGCCCCCCAGAGAAACACCTGCGGTCGTCTTCATCTCCTCTAGCCTCACATCTTCTAAAAGACCAAATGGGCGAACACCAGAAAATCTTATATAGTTTGTTCGAAAAACTAGAGAAGTGGAGAGAGGAAGACAGACAACATCTCGACAAGTTAAAAACTGAGCTCTCGAATCGAATCTCTGCCAGCAACGATGAAAACAGAAAGCACATCGACGCGATTAAGAAAGAGCTCCTGGATAAAAATGAAGCACTCGAGACCGAAATATCGCCACTCAGGGCCCGCATTGAAAAAGCGCACAATGCGAGTCTAGCCAGCCTTCTACCGCCTAACAAGAGCACTACGCCTCCTAGTGATATTGCAATCAAGTCGTCCATCAACACAATCGAGAAGCACCTTAGAAGAAACAATATTGTCATCAGGGGACTCAACTTTAATAAAACTAACCCCGCCAATTCCGTCAACACCTTCCTCGACGAGCACTTTCACATCAAAAATTGTCTGTCTGGCGTCTCCGTGCTTGGTAAACGGCCTGACCTACTAAAGGTCACTCTCACGGACCGAAACTTCAAAAACACTATCATGGATAGCAAAAAAAAAGCCTTAATGCCTCCTGTCTACATAAACCACGATTTGACCACAGATGAAGACCTACAAGGCAGAAAACTCAGGGAATTTGGGAAAAAAATCGCAGAGGAAGGCAAAAAAGTATGCTACGGGCACTTGAGAATCTACATAGATGGCCTACCACACAAGCTTAGTCCTGATAACCGTTCTCTCATACAAATTCCCAGTACCCAGAATTCTGGCCTGCCGCTCAAAACATTGAATCCATCCAGCACTCAGTCCATGGAAACCGATGATCTCACGGAAACCACTTCGTTCTCAAAAAAACTTCTCACCTGCCAGTCATCGAAACACACTGTCCAACCCTTTACAGCACTAACATTCACTTTTTGGAACATTCATGGTATCAAAAACCTAGTTGCTGACCTAGATAATCTCAACTCACTCTTCATCGGAGCCTCTGAAACTTGGATCAACAATACCCCAACAAATGGTCTTACGTTCAACAATACTTCTTGAATCACAGGTTGGTCCCCAGCTACCAAGCCGAACAATCAACTAGGTCACGCTAGTGGTGGCCTAGTATCTCTTGTTCATAGCTCGGCAGAGAATCAGATATTACACTCTAGCCATCATTGGATCATCTCCAAGGTTTGTACCTGCAATCTAACAATCATTGCCACCTTTGTTTACATCAGCCCTGATACTGACCTAAAAAAAGGATTAGAAGAACTACAAACAATCATCGATGAAATATGCGAGTCACCAACGTTTGACATATTCATAATAGCCGGCGACTTCAATAAGAGACTAGGCTCACTAGGATTTCTTAGCCTTGAAGATCTCAACGCTCTTTCATTATTCAACTCGAGATCTTCCTTGGATAACTCGGTCAATCAGAGAGGTAAGACAATTTTAGACTTTATGGACAGTAATAGTTTTATTCTCCTTAACGGTCGATCCCCCAGTGATACACCTGAACAATTCACCTTCGGCAACAAAAATGGCAAAAGTGCTGTAGACCTCATCTGGGTGAATGCCCTTGGCCTCCACCTGGTAGAAGACATGCGTGTTAACTGGATCGTTTCAAACTCCGATCATTTCCCAGTCTCAGTTACACTCGCAGCTCAACCAACTCCTTCACCACCCGTATATAACGCTCAAGAGAAGAACGACGTCACACTAAAGCTGCGCTGAAATCCATCGATGAAAGACGCATACAAGTTGGCAATGTCTTGGTCCACGCATTGTACCGCCAACTTCGAAACTGAAGATGTTAATACGCTTTATTGCAAATTAGAGCTCGGGATCAAGGAAGCTTGCACTTTCTGTAATATGAATTCTCGTTCTCGCCCGATAAGGAAGCCTGCTAATAAGCCGTGGTTTGATCGGGACTGATTACAATTCAATCATAGAATCAACCTTACTCTAAATCTTTGCAAACGAAACAGTCAAGATCAACTTGCCTGGTCAGTACATTTTAACAACAAAATAGAATACTTTGCTTTACTAAAAATGAAAAAAGAGGAGTACCACAAACAAATCCGCATACAATTCAACAACGTCAACAACCCCAAGGAATTTTGGAAAGCGATCAAAACAGCGCGTGGTTACACATCTCGCCCAGTCACCATAACAATCCCCGAATGGGAGAAATTTTACGCAAATATGTTTCCGCCAAGATCTGCCTTTGAAGGTCCTTTCTCAGGCAGTGAAAACCCTGAATTAGATTCAACATCACCATCGAAGAACTTCTCCTCAGCCTCCACAAAGCCAAGCAAGGCAAATCATCTGGCTCAGACATGATCTCGAACGAGTTTTCAAAAGAACTCCTAGAAAACTGGCTTCAATATACTGTTTCACTGTTCAATAAGATCCTAAATACGTGCTCATTTCCTACAGAGTAGTCCAGTGTTATAATGTGTCTGTTACACAAAAAAGGCAACGAGTCGGACCCCAGTAACTACAGAGGCATTGCCCTGGTAAACTGTCTCACTAAGATCTTTACCCAGATTATCCATGAGCGCATAAGAAAATAGGCTGTGAAGACAATATCTTTAATCTACCAGATTTACTACAGCTCCAAGCATGCTTCAAAAATGTGCCCGCGCATGCCCTCTTCGTGGATCTAAAACGGACGTTTGATTCTATACCCCACACCAAACTCTGGCAGAAGCTCCACTCACTTGGCTTAAGCTCGAAGCTCTTGAACTTACTCATATCGTTATACAACAAAGCCAACATGAAGATCCGAGTTAACGGCCAGCTTTCAACTCCCATTGATATTACGGAGGGCGTTCTTCAGTGCAAGATTCTTAGTCCGCTCCTCTTCAATCTGTACACCAGCGACATTATAGCTTTCTTTAGCAACAAAGGAGCAGAAGGCTTCTTTGTAGGCCGTACCGAAGTACTCATGCTCATGTATGCCGATGACCTAGTGATTCTGGCTTCTACACACGCTCGCCTGCAAAAAAGTTTAAACATACTTCTGGAATACTGCACTGTAAATGGCCTCACAGTTAACGTTGGCAAAACTAAAACCTTGACTACCAGTCACAACGGGCTTAAGAGAAACAAAAGACCTTTCACATACAATGGTAATCAGATCGAGTCTGTTCGTAACTTCACCTACCTGGGAGTAAATTTCAGTACCTCAGTGCTGGGAAAGTCTGCTGTTGAAGAGGCGACCAGGAGAGGCAAGATTTATTTGGGCTCAATTCTAAACATTCTGCACAAAATAAGAGGAGACTCCTGTCTAGGAAAGCTAAAGCTTCACCAAAGCACAACAAGAACTACGCTGTCATATATGGCTCACCTATGGTGCCTCAAGCCGGAAAACCTTGAAAAACTAGAATCCGCCAACCTATTCTTCTTCAAACGCCTGTTTACACTTCCACGTTGCACCCCAGGTTATGCAATTAGATTGGAGCTCAACCTGCAACATATTGCAGTTGCAGTCCTGAAAGCCGCCCTCAAATGGGTCATCAAGATCCTCGAGATGCCCGAGTATAGACTTCCAAAAATATGTCTACTCGCCTTAATTAGACTGACAACCTCACCTTTAAATTCCGCCGACTCCAACTGGGTCCAACTTCTGATGGATCATCTAGCTCTGATAAATGAGGAAAGTCTAATTAACAACTTTTCTGCGAACGCCTGGAGAGAAAACCTCAACCTAGTCGTCACCAAGTATGAAGCATATAGAAGGGAAGCCGACATAGCCAGATATCATGCTTCCACCACATGTCAGTTCACTCACTTCGCTCATTCAGCTGAAATTTCTTCACACATCCTCGAGAACCTACCCCCACATACTGCAAAACTTACACTGCGACTAAGATTGGCTACGAAATTTGCAAGTAACATCTCAATAAACAACCACACTCTACGCCTCAATCCTTTAAAGCCTTGCAGATTCTGTCATTACCACAGCAAAGAAACTGTCACGCATTTTCTATCTGGCTGCCCACTATATGCCGATCTCCGTCTGAAATACTTTTCCGATGATGAAAACCCTGTATTCCAAGAAGAACCACTCCTGTCCCTGGAAACTCTCGACCCAATACTACTAAAAAAAGGTTTTTCATTCTGTAAGCAGTGCCTGGAGCTGAGAGAAACTAACAGCTAATTTGATTATTATTCTTGGCTCCTTTATACTATTTATACTATTTTTACCATTTTTGACTATTTCTATTTTCTGTATTATCATCTTATTTCGTTTCAGTTTTTAATACTAAGTTTGTTCCTGAATAAATTAAATTATATTAAAACAAAAATAAATAAATAAATCAAGTAAGCAGATAAATGTATAAAATAAACCATACAGTGACGACTATCTTAAACTCTGTATAATTGCTATGAAGTTTGTAACTTGTTACAAGCAATAAAGATTATTATTTTATAGCAGCCAACCTATTAGAGCGTCTGACATCAGTGTCTTCTGTGAATAGTTCTTGTAAGTACTTGAGTTTTCCAACTTGAAGTAACTTGTAAAAATAACAGATCATGTAGTACATTCGGCGATACTGTACAGACAGCCATCCTAGCTTACGCAAGAAAGGTGTAATATGCTCATCTTTTTTGAGATTAAAGATAAATCTTATAAAGCAGTTTATTGCTCGTTGCAGTATTATATTGTTGTCAGAAGTTGAATCTACCAATATAACGGAACAGTAATCAACGAGTGGTAAGATGGTTGCTAATGCTAATAATTTCCTTATAGGAGTTGAGAAGATGTTTTTTCCAATTTTGAGACAATGCAGAGCTGAGTTCACTTTACTAACTATCTGAGTGACGTGATAATTTCATGATAAATTTCTACTTATATGGATTCCTAAGCACTTGGTATAGTTGATGTAAGGTATTATGACATCATTTACTACTACCGGTGGCAAATCCATGTTCTCAAGTTTCTTCAATTTACTGTTTGTACCGAAGATCATAGCTTTTTTTTTGGATCGGTTTATTTCCATTTGGGTAGCGTAAGATGCAGTGACTTTGTAACATCAACTATATAAATCTTGATCCAATTAAATGCACATTCGACTACCTTATCATGTTCTCTCAGTAAAACATCAATGAAGTTGGTGTCGCAAGATAGATGTTTTCCTTACTTTACATATATATATCTATATTAGGGTGATTCAAAAAAACTTTTTAATTTTTAACTTCCCGCTAAGAAAATTGAAAATTTTCAAAAATCGGGAAGTTATTGGTTTTATGGTTGTGCCACCATCTTACGGATTGTGCTAGAATGTCTATGTGGTGTGGACTGTATCTGAAGGACATTAGTGAGCCTACGTCAGCTGTACAAACAAATGCTGTTTGTAAACATTACTTTCATGACACATGTGTAAAGGTGCGATGTGGTTTATCGACTAAGTCACGTGCGGCAACTAAGGTTCATGATTATTGCCCAGCTTGAGTTGTTGATGTCTCACCGATATTAAAAGAAATTAGTGAAAAGCTGAATAAAATAGATGATGTAGATAATAATGTTGTTGATTTTGGAAAAAAGCTCGACAATTTTAATGATAAAGTTGACAAACTAATAACTGACTATGGTCTACTGCAGAAAAATTTCAAGGAATTGGAGGTTAGGGTTACTCAAATTGAGAAAGCTACACCTGCTGTTGATAATAATCTTTTGCAAAAAGCGACAGCTATTGCTAAAAGCCTTGCTGATGGTGATTTGGAGGCTAGGACGCTGCAGCTGGAGTCACGTTCGCTTGAAGATGAGTTAGCTATCACTGGTCTTCCTGAATTGGATGGAGAAATACTTGAAGGCGTAGTTGTGCAATTGACACAAGTTTTGAAAGTACCTGTTAGTGAATCTGAGATTGCTATTGTGGAACGGCTTGGTAAGAGGAGTGGCAGGGGTCATCGCAGTGTTCGTGTCAAATTTAATAGCCTGAAGCATGTTAATGAGTGCGTAAAGAGTATTAAAAACAACAAGGTGAAAGTTAGTACGTTAATGCCTGGTGTTCAGCTTCCTGATGCCAATGCTACGATATATCTTCATCGTAGACATCCATCATCTCTGTACAAACTTCGTCTTGAAGTTCGAAAAAAGTACCCTACAATTCATCCCAAAAACATTTGGATATCTCATTCTTTTGTGAATGTTAGGTACGCTGATAACAAGCCACCTGTTAAGTTGAGACCTCCATTGGAGGATCTTATTCAATAACGAGCTACTGCTCCCTCAACGTCTTCAGCCCTACTGTGTCTATGGCCTTGCCTTTGAGTCTTTCGACTTGTAATTTAAAGATTTGTCATGTAAACGCTCAGTCGCTCAGAAATGAATGTCATTTCGAACTTTTTAAAGAATATTTCAGGTGTCATAATTATGATATTATTGCTGTTTCAGAGACGTGGTTAAATCATCTAATACCTGACGATACTGTATATCTGCTATCGTACACTCTTTATCGCCATAATCGTCGTCTTCGAAGCGGAGGAGGTGTTGCTCTCTATGTCCGGAGCTGGATTAAAGCTAAATATGTTGCATCTTCAGCGAATTTAGAAGACAAACATCCTGGGTATTTATTTATAGAAATATTGAGTTCATCAAAGCAGAAGATATTGGTTGGAGTGGTTTATAAACCACCCAGCACATGACATCTTGTAACGGGTGATTTTTCCGCTCATTGGCCCCTTAATTAATTTAATAGAAATAAAACAAAATAACAAAAATGATTCTAAATTAACAAGGGCGCCACCAGGATTTTACATCTCGGTTCCTGGAACCGCAAACCAGAGCTGAGCTTATAATCTACAGGGGAGAGAGAAAGAGAGAAGTGAACTGTAAATGAATAAATTTTTATTTAACAACGGCACCAAAATTTATTAACAAAATAAAATCAAAACCCGTGCACTTGCACGCACTCCAACTCACTTACAACTAACTCACTTAATACTACGACTTATTACTACGGTTTTCTTACTTAACGCTTCCCACCGGGAAGTCGCTACTACAACTTATATCTTCCATCAACAAGACACCTCGTACAAAGACGTCAGTGTACGAGGGCTGTCAATAACGCCTGGCTACAGAAGCAACAGCCTAGTGACTGCAACGTAAGCCAAGAAGCCTCTGTAGCTCACACACACACTCCACACTATTCTTACGTCGCGCTGTCCACCGGACCCTCACGCTCTATCAAAATTCTTAATTCTGATGGTACCCTCTTATGGAGCGTCTATACCGCAGTTTCTAACTAAGTCGCGCTGTCCACCGGACTCTCACGCTCTACACCTCGCAAACGGACTGCTCGTCTACGAAGGGATGCTGGTAGCACTCACACACACATAACCCACACGTCTCACACACACACTGACTCTAATTTACTTTTAATTTCCGGATTACAAAATTACTCCAAAAAAGTCAACGTTAAATTATTACTAAAAATTCCTTCAGTCATAAGCTCGAGATTAAAATCGTAAACAATTTTCACAATTAATAATTACTACTTAAAATTTCCGACTTAAAAATCGATGCCTAAACTTATTTCAAAAGATGAATTTAATTTAGCCAATCTTAAGATGTTAATAATTATTAACTGGCCATTTCAATAATCTAATTACTCACGACTATTAACCCAGGAGGTCTAGAACATTCCTCGGGTGTAAAATCCCCAGGAAGAATGCTCCCAGCAATTAACGAATCAATTCAATTAAATAATTAATTATTATTGAGCAAAATTATTAAACAATTGAATTATCCAAACTTGAATTAATAAAATGAGAAGTAGTGTAATTGATGAGCCAGGTATATGGCCCCAAGGCTCATCATTACCAAAGTCCAATACCTGGTGTAAATTTGGTTTGAAGAAATTCTGTGGTTGATACTCGCTTCCTTCTTTGGACTTCTTGATGTTACTCGTTCCAACACTTTACTACTTCTCCGGACACCACGCATGGCTCGTCTATATAACGACCCCAAAAATACCCCCTCCTGCTCTCTCTCTAGGCCCGAAGATCGATGCGCTCAAATGCTAGTCGAAAAGTTATCGATCTCTGGCGACTTATCGATTAAGGGTAATTTACCCTGTTACAATCTAGATGACTTAGAAGAGGAGATGGAAAACATAATGGTATCATTTAATAATATTATTATTATTGGGGACTTTAATTCAGATTTGAGCAAAAGAAATTTTTATGGTGATCAACTGCGCAGGTTCTGTAACTGTTTGGATTTACATATTGTTGAGTTCTCTCCAACTCACCACTTGGAAAACTCAGAATCTTGGATTGATGCCTGTATAGTAGATGATATTGCTAAGGTGTTGACGTCGGAACAATCTTCAGAGCCATTTATCTCTGAACACGATTTAATTTCTGTGACTTATAATTATAAGGTAGAGTTACAACAACTGAATAGTTTTGTATATAGAAACTGGAATACTGTTGATGATAATAAGCTGCGAGAAATGTGTGAAGATGTTGATTATAAAACTCTGAGTGAACTGAACTCGGCTAATGAAATGAACACATGTTTACATGCTCATATTGATCGTATTGTAAATATTGTTGCGCCTGAAAAATTAGTTGTTCCGCGTCGACCACCTGCACCGTGATTCACTGATGAAATTAGAAGTATTCAATGTCGCAGAGATAAGCTTTATCGTATCTTCAGAAGGACGGGCTACGCTTATAAAGAGTACTCTCATGTCAGACGTTCAGTTAAGCAGCGTATTACTGAAGCGAAGAAGAAATACTTTGATTGTCAATTAATCAATGCTAGAAACTCGCGGGAACTTTGGAATGATCTGAGGAGATTGGGTTTATCTAAGCAAAAGGACTTACATACTATCATAAAAGTTGACTTGAATGAACTGAATCAATTTTTCGTTTGTGCGTCGGGTAATTTCATGGACCTGGATGTTGATACGTCAGATATCTTAATAACCGATAATAATGAAATTAAATTCACTTTTGAAGAGCTAAATACGGTAACTATTAGAAAATCAATTATGAGATTAACATCGAATTCAGTTGGTTCAGATGGTTTTTCTATCAGGTCATATAAATGCATACTGCCTTTTTTCCTGGAAGCAATTACAGATTTATTCAACGTGTCGCTGTCAACCGGGGTCTTTCCTGAGGATTGGAAGCTATCGCATGTGATACCGATTCCAAAAAAGGCTTATCCATCAAACTGTGAAGACTATAGACCTATTTCACTGCTGCCAAATTTCTCAAAAGCTTTGGAAAGATGTGTACACGATCAATTTGTTAAATATATAAATGAAAACAACTACTTTGATGAGTATCAGACGGCTTTTCGTGAAGGACTGGGCACGCAGACTGCTGTTATAAAGTTCTGTGATGATATTAAGCTAGCGGTTAACGAGTCTAAAGTTACAATTGCGGTCTCGTTTGACCTCAGTAAAGCCTTTGATTCTGTTAACCATAAGAGATTATTGAGCAAATTATTACTTATGAACTTCTCGAATTCAGCCGTTGAGTGGGTTAAATCATATTTAACAAAAAGAAAGCAGTCGGTGCGCTCAAATAAAAATATCTCATCATGGGAAGAAATAGTGAGTGGTGTACCTCAAGGAAGCGTACTTGGACCGTTATTATTCTCACTATATATTGCGGATCTAGCTAAACGTTTGGATTGCCAATATCTTTTTTATGCAGACGATTTATTGATATATCTTTCTTGCCATCTTTCGCAGATCAATAAGTGTGTAGCCAAACTTAACAGTGAGATAATAAAAATTATTAATTGGTGTAAAATCAATTGTCTAAAATTGAACCCTAAAAAGACAAATGCAATTATTTGTGCAAGTAGAGTAAAGGTCAGTAGTAATGAGTGTCAATTGGCCAACAAGATTGTGCTAGAGGGTTGTGTTATTCCTTATAGTAGCACTATAAAATATCTTGGAGTGATAATAGACAATACTCTCTCATGGGAGAGTCAAGTAACAAGTGTTTGTAACCGTGCAATGAGTATTCTAGCACAATTAAAAATAAATAATGAAATATTCAATGAACGTCTGCGTATTAAACTTGTAAATACATTAATAACTCCAATCTTTGACTATTGTTACGCGGCGTTTACAAATATTTCGAATAAATTGCAATTAAGATTACAGAGGAAGTTAAATTCATGTATTAGATTTATCTACAAAATTCCGAAGTACGAACATGTAACTCCTTACTTCAAAAAATTAGGTTGGCTAAAGCTTGGAGCAAGACGAGACTATTTCATTGCCTCTGCCAGCTGAGACTGTGGCTGTGGATAATTTGGTTGAATTTAAAAATGCTTGCTTCAATCATTTCTTTCAATGTGATACTTAAA
>NC_058164.1:15583614-15609356 GCF_020080835.1 Cotesia glomerata
TTATACGATATAACGCGGCTTGTCAGCACGATAGCGTTTTCAATTTATAACCGATTTTTCTCAAACTCAGCATGCTTTATCTATCGATCAAGACCAAGTTTGAGTTCGAAGATGAGCTTAATCGGGCGAGTAATCTGGAAATTACAGGATTTTGAAATTTTGAAAATCGTAAAAATTGATATTTTTACTACTTCAACTTGATATAATTATTGATCGAGACAAGATATCAAAATTCAGTAAAATGCATCGTAAAACTATTTTAATAATCTTCAATTTTCAATACTCAGAAGTGGTGATATCCTCAATATTACTCCTTTTAGAGTTCGTTTAATGAAACAGTTTTTAGTAGATTTTATAAAAATCTAACTATTGCAGCCGTCCTCATGGCGCAACTTTGAAAAAATTTAGTCGTTTTCTGACTCAGTTTGTCGAGCTGAGTCAGAAAATGTATATAGTTCAAAAGTTTATATATGTATGTATTTATATATATATATATATATATATATATATATATATATATATATTCATTTATTTATTTATTTATTTTTCCATTACATAAACCCAACAGCCCAAAGGGCCAATAATAGGGTTACTTAATTTTTACAAAGTTGACGATTTTGACATTGTAGCAGTCTTAAGATAGTGTAAGGCTCTATATAAACTAAAACTTAATAATTGAATGTTTAATGTATTTATTTACATATAGTTTAGTAACTAATGTAGTAAAAAGAAAGAGAAAAAAAAGAAAAAATTAAAAAAATATCAATGATACAAGTTTACATATGCAAAGTTACATTTTCAGCTCCTAATATATATATATATATATATATATATATATATATATATATATATATATATATATATATATATATATATTTTTTTATTTTAACCCCGCTTTTCAGACTTCTGTCTCGATGGGGGTCCGGCCAAGACCGGAAGGGGACTCCAGGCTGATCGGTACATTAAGTTTGGCAGAATAAGTTTGGCGGTATTACATACTTTTGCAGCCTGGAGAGTAATGCGGCGATGGGCCGACTTTGGGGAAACTGCACGCATTTGCCTGTGCCCCACCGGTAGCACAGGGCTTGGGGAAACCATCGAAAAACCCAAACCTGTACAGCCCGGCGTGAGTTACGAGCACCGATGTTCACTGAAAATTAAATTTCAGCTCACACCGGGATTCGAACTCACGCCTCACCAGTCCCAAGCAAGCATGACAAGCATTATACCGCTTAGCTATGGGACTGGCTTATATATATATATATATATATATATATATATATATATATATATATATATTAGATATAAGCGAAATACCACTCAATTACTCACTCACTCACTCACTCACTCACTCACTCACTCATCACGAGATCTCCGAAACTATTCGCCCGATTGACTTGAAATTTAGCATAGTTACTCCATTCGTGATGTAGACACTCACTGAGAACGGATTTTATGCAATTCCTAGCAATAATGAATTTTTCGTCTATCATCACGTGTGCTACCCCCTCCCCTCCCTCCCATTCTTACCCTCCCCTCCCGTGCCTTCTTCCCCCTTCCCTATATCTCTCTCTCTTTTTTTTTTTAGTAAATGTCATTTTGATTCGCCAATCTAAGAAACCCATCAAGTGGCACCCATCAATTATAGAACTCACCCCCACCCCCCGCAACCACCCACGCTAATCAACCGTTGCCATGGTTACCGTTGTAATGGTTACCGTTGCCATGGTTACCATTGCCATGGTTACCATTGCCATGGTTACCATTGCCATGGTTACCGTCGCCATGGATACCGTTGCTATGGTTACCGTTGCAATGGATACCGTTGCCATGGTTACAGTTGTCATGGTTACCGTTGCAATGGTTACCGTTGCTATAACAACTGTTAAAATAAATAAATTGTAATAACAAATTCGGTTGTAAACTAAATTCAGAGGAATGATTAGAATAAAAGTAGAAAGTTACTGAATACTAATCTACCTATATATATATAGGAGATCCCATTTTTGAACTTACTCATCACGAAATCTCAGAAACTATTAGGTCGATTGACTTGAAATTTGGTAGGAATATTCGTTTTGCCGAGTAGAGGTCAGCTAAGAACGAATTTTACGAAATTCCACCCACAAGGGGTCTTGCGAGGGAGTTAACAATACAAAAATTGCATACATTTTATTTTTGCTGATCACATAACCAATGAATTGTTCTTATTACGGGATCGCGGGAATGTAACAGATTAAAATGAAAACATTTTCTAAACACTTGAGATGTGGAAAAGAAATTTGGCTATTCATTTCAAGAGATTTCGTAAAATCAAAAATTAAAATCGTAAATCCAAAAATGATTATTCATTTTTGGAGAAAGCCACGGGAATGTTATAGTGATTGCACATTGAAAGTTACAATGGATATTCGCTAGAATTATGACATGGATAAAAGGTACAGGCCAATCCGATAGAATTTTGAATCTGTGCAAGTCAGAACAATACTCCAATTGAATTTCAAGTCTAGATCTCAAAATACAATTCTATAAAGTGCCAGCGGAGCGGGCGGGTAACAGCCTGTATATATATATATATATATATATATATTTATACGATATAACGCGGCTTGTCAGCACGATAGCGTTTTCAATTTATAACCGATTCTTCTCAAACTCAACATGCTTTATCTATTGATCAAGACCAAGGTTAAATTCGAAGATGAGCTTAATCGGGCGAGTAATTTGGAAATGACAGGATTTTGAAATTTTGAAAATTGTAAAAATTGATGTTTTTACTACTTCAACTTGATATAATTACTGATCGAGACAAGGTATCAAAATTCGGTAAAATGCATCATAAAGTTCTTTTAATAAGCTTCAATTTCCACTACTCAGAAGTGGTAATAGCCTCAATATTACTCCTTTTAGAATTCGTTCAATGAAACAGTTTTACTGTTGCAGCCGTTTTAGAATTATTGTCTGCATCATAGCTTAATCATGATATAAATTCAATAATTACGATAATGATTAGTCTTTCGTGTAATGTTTTCAGGTAATTCGTCAGTAAATATGTCACAAATTAGTTCTAATTATATTTTTTCTTCAATTAAAATTTTATCCGGTTTCAAACATCTGATTGATTTGCATATTGTTGTTCCTAAGAAGTTATTTAAAATTTGGTCATTTATAATTCAAATTTTATAATCTTTGCAATTCTTTGAGAAACTTTTTCTTCAAAAGTTAATTTTTTTTCTAAAATTTGTTCTAAATAGTTTTAAATTTATTATTGAATTATGTTTTCAATTCATAAATTAAGTTATACATTATTAGTGTTATTATATTATTTTATTAAAAATCAATTTTCTTTATTTGAAAAATCTACTTCCATTTCGGCTGCCGAATGGCCTTTTTTAAGCTAGTTTTTATATTTACAATACCCACATTTCTCTAATTACAATATTTTCCCAAGTTTTTGCTTAGACGCCTGCAAGTCCGCAACTTATCATAAATCATTAGTTCCTTCAAGTCCTTACCTGATGTCAGTACCTCATACCCCCTCTTGCGCCTAAAGTTGACAATATACATCCGTCTTCTATTCCTCTAATTAGCCAATAGTTTCCTTAAAATATTCTTCCTTAGATTTTTTCGTACTTTTTCACCAATAATAATGCTTGCTCTCCCTTTCCTTATTTTTGCTTGATAAATTTACGCCCTAATCTAAGTTGTAATGTTATACTAAGATTTTCGCATATATATATATATATAGGAGACTTTCTATAGATATAGTCACTCATCACGATATCTCGGAAACTATAAGACCTGGAGACTTGAAATTTGGTAGGAATATTTCTTTCGCTGAGTAAAGGTCAGCTAAGAACGGATTTTACGAAATTCCCCCCACAAGGGGGGTTGCGGTGGCGTTAACAATGAAAAATTCCCGTTTTTAAACTATAGCTCCTATCGACTCTAAATTTGGTAGGTATCTTCTCTAAGAGATGTAGAAATAATCTATAAGCAAATATTACGACATCTCAGCCCAGAGAGGGTTGCGGCGGTGGGTACTAACAATGAAAATTTTCAATTTTCAAGCTATAGCTCCTACAGACTCCAATCGGGTAGGAATTTTCTCTAAGATGTAGAAATAATATACGAACGAATTTTAAGATACCTCACAGGAGTTTGCAGGGGTGGGTGTTAACAATTAAAATTTTTAATTTCCAAGCTATAGCTCCTATAAACTCCAAATTTAGTAGAAGCCTTCTATATGTGATATAGAAATGATCTAAGAATGGATTTTACAACGAGTCAACTCCAATAATGATCGTGGAGGTGGGTGTTAACAATGAAAAATCTTAATTTCCAAAATATAGCTTTTAAAAACTCTAAATTTGGTAGGAATCTTTTATTTCTCACCCGTGTAAAAAAAATTGTCCCAAAAATGTCCCAAGCATGGGACATCCAAATGTGACACAATGAGGGACATTTTTGGGATAATTTTGGGACATCTTATAAATACTTAGAAATTTTAAAATATAGCATTTAAGTAATTTTTCGTCGATTTTAAGTATTTTTTTTTAAGATTTTCAAAATACTTCTATAATTTTATGACAATTTTACTACAATTTTAAACGTTTTTTAAATGATTCTGCAAAACATAATTCATTTTTGCACAGACCCGGGAAAAAAAGTTTAGATCTGCTCTGATCAAATCAGATCAAATTCATCAGATCTGTCCAGATCAAATTTGATCTGATTAGATCTGGTTCGATAGAAACAGAATCAATTCATAAAAAAGTTTATAAAATAAAAATAATAGTAAAACTTATTTTATTTCTACTTGCAAATTAGAAATTATGTATTATATACCAATTTTCCGTGATTTAAAATCGCATTATCGTTGAAAAACAATTTGCGATGTTGGGGATTCGAATCTGGGTCTTCCTGCATGTCAGTCCCAGAGCGTACCATTCAGCTACTAGAGGTACCTGACTGAGTTACTCTTCAGATAATAGTGTAGGCGCTGTATTATCTTTTCGTAAAATTTTGAGGTCAGTTTACAAAATATGATTACTTTATGTATTTTGACCTGCTGAAACTGAATATCGCAGTCATGTTTGCGAAATGCCGGGCCATCTATTGTTTATAGCCATTTGTTTAAACAGTTATTTAAAAAACAATTTTTTTTGAGATCGAATATTTTTTTTCAATATTTTAGGCAATTTTGAGGTGAAAATTACTCTTATAAAATTTGCCGTAAGTTGATAGTTTCTGAGTTATAAATTTTTGAAAATTGAAAATTCTTGATCTTCAACAATTTTGATGATTAATTACAAATAAATAAATTACTTAACACCAGGTTTCATGCACGTAATTGTAAAGAAGAATACTTAAAGTTTCTATTGATACAATAACATCCGGTTATAATTTGTATTAAATAAAAAAAACGTGATCAAAGTTAGTGCATTTGTAAGAGCTATTTATGAGAATATTAAGTATAAAAAGTTGTAACTAAGTAGATCTGCTTTGATCAGAGCAGATCTAATTAGATCTATCCATATCACCTTTATGATTACATGTATCCATCAAGCTTGATCTGATTTGATCTAACTTGATCTGATCATATCTAAACGTTTTTTCCCACGTAATAATCAGATTAAATTAGATCTGCATAAATCAAGTCAGATCTATTGATATCTAATTTTTATTTTAATTTTGATCAAACTTAATCTGGATTGGTCTAATTTGATCTGACCGGATCTTGTTTGATCAGAACAGATCTATTCATATCTACTTTTCAATTTCATTTTGATCAAAATTGATCTGGTTTGATCTAAGCAGATCAAATTAGATCTGTCCATATCTACTTAGATCTAAATTTAGATGAAATCTGATCTGCTCAGATCAAATTTGATCAGAGCAGATCTAGACTTTTTTTCCCGGAGATGGAGATTTGTCTACTCGGGAAAAAAAGTTTAGATCTGCTCTGATCAAATCAGATCAAATTCATCAGATCTGAGCAGATCTGCATTTTGGCCAGTTCTGTCCAGATCAAATTCGATCTTATTAGATCAAATCTGATCTATTAAGATCTGATCCAATTGAAACAGAATTTACAAAAAAGTTTATAAAATAAAAATAATAGTGAAATTTATTTTATTTCTACTTGCAAATTAGAAATTATGTATTTTATATCAATTTTCCGTGATTTTAAGTCGAATTATCGTTGAAAAACCATTTGCGATGTTGGGAATTCGAACCTGCGTCCTTCTGCATATCAGTCCCAGAGTGTACCATTCAGCTACTAGAAGTACCTGAATGAGTTACTCTTCAGATAATAGTGTAGGCGCTGTATTATCTTGTCGTAAAATATTGAGGTCGATGCACAAAATATAATTAATTTATGAATTTTGACCCGCTGAAACCGAATATCGCAGTCATTTCTGCGAAATCCTAGGCTATCTATTGTTTATAGCCATTTGTTTAAACAATTATTTGAGAAATCGTTTTTTTTTTTGAGATCGGATATCTTTTTATCAATATTTTAGGCAATTTTGAGGTGAAAATTACTCTTATAAAATTTGCCGTAAGTTGATAGTTTCTGAGTTATAAATTTTTAACCATTGAAAATTCTTGATCTTCAACAATTTTGATGATTAATTACAAATAAATAAATTACTTAACACCAGGTTTAATGCACGTGATTGTAAAGAAGAATACTCAAAGTTTCTATTGAAATAATAACATCCGGTTATAATTTGTATTAAATAAAAAAAAAACGTGATCAAAGTTAGTGCATTTGTAAGAGCTATTTATTAAAACATAAAGTATAAAAAGTCGTACCTAAGTAGATCTATCCATATCACCTTTATGATTACATATATTCATCAAGCTTGTTCTGATTTGATCTAACTTGATCTGATCATATCTAAACTTTTTTTCCCGCGTAATAATTAGATTAAATTAGATCTGCATAGATCAAGTCAGATCTATTTATATCTAATTTTTAATTTAATTTTGATCAAACTTGATCTGGATTGGTCTAATTTGATCTGACGGGATCTAGTTTGATCAGATTAGATCTATTCATATCTACTTTTTAATTTCATTTTGATCAAGAGTGGGTTTAGTTTGATCAGAACAGATCTATTCATATCTACTTTTTAATTTCATTTTGATCAAACTTGATCTGGACTGATCTAAGCAGATTAAATTAGATCTATCCATATCTACTTAGATCTAAATTTAGAGTAAAATTCGTAATTAATCATCAAAATTGTTGAAGGTCAAGAATTTTCAATTTTCAAAAATTTATAACTTAGAAACTATCAACTTACGGCAAATTCTATATGAGTAATTTTCATCTTCAAATTGCCTAAAATATTGAAAAAAAATATCCAATCTCAAAAAAAATTATTTCTTAAATAATTGTTTGAACAAATGGCTATAAACAATAGATGTCCTGGGATTTCGCAAAAATGATTGCGATATTCGGTTGCAGCGGGTCAAAATACATAAAGTAATTATATTTTGTACACCGTCCTCAAAATTTTACGAAAAGATAATACAGCGCCTACACTATTATCTGAAGAGTAGATCAGTCAGATACGTCTAGTAGCTAAATGGTACGCTCTGGGACTGACATACAGGAGGACCCAGGTTCGAATCCTCAACATCGCAAGCTGTTTTTCAACGTTATTTCGACTTTAAATCATGGAAAATTGATATAAAATACATAATTTCTAATTTAAAAGTAGAAATAAAATAAGTTTTACTATTATTTTTATTTTATAAACTTTTTTATAAACTGATTCTGTTTCAATCGAACCAGATCTGAACAGATCGGATTTAATCTAATCAGATCAAATTCGATCTGGACAGATCTTGCCAAAATGCAGATCTGATAAATTTGATCAGAGCAGATCTAAACTTTTTTTCCCGGGTAGTAATTGATGGATGAAACATTGATTAAACATTTTTGGGAGAATTTAAGGACATTTCTGGTACAGTTTTAGGAAATTTTTGGGACATTTTTAGGACATTTTCGGAACATTTGTTGGACATTTTCAAAACATTTTTTGGACATTTTTTAAATATTTTTAGGACAATTTTAAACGTATTTCAAATGATTTTAAGAAAGACAATTGTTTTTTGCACGGTTGTAGATACATCATAAAATTAATGGATAAAAAATTTTAGGACAGTTTTGGGACATTTTTAGGACATTTTCAAATTATTTTTTGGATATTTTTTAAATATTTTTAGGACAGTTTTGAACGTTTTTTAAACATTGTACGAAAAACTATTTATTTTTACACGGTTCTAGATTTATCGTCAGATTAATGTATGAAAATTTTTAGGACATTTTTGGAACATTTTTAGGGCATTATTTAAATATTTTTAGGATAATTTTTAACATTTTTTAAATGATTTTAAGAAAGACAATTGTTCTTTGCACGGTTATAGATACATCATAAAATTAATGGATAAAAAATTTTAGGACAATTTTGGGACATTTTTGAGACAATTTTAGAACATTTTCGGAACATTTTCAAAACATTTTTTAGACAAATATTACAAAACTGACCAAAAAATGTCCTAAAGTTGTCCCAAAAATGTCCTAAAATTATCCAAAAATTTTCATCCTCCATTTTTAGAACAAATTTACAACCGTGCAAAAATAAATTATCTCGTACAATCATTCAAAAATCGTTCAATACTATCGTGAATTAGGTCTAGAAATGTTCAAAATTTGTTGTAGAAACATTACAGAACTGTCCCAAAAATGGCATAAAATTGTCCCAAAAATGTCCTAAAATTTTTCATCTATGTATTTTAGGACAAATGTACAACCGTGCAAAAATGAATTATCTTCATTGAAATCATTCAAAAATCGTTCAAAGTTATCGGGAAATAGTTCTAACAATGTTCAAATTTTGTTGTAAAAATATTACAAAACTGTCCAGAAGTTGTCCCAAAAATGTCCTAAAGGTGTCCTAAAGGTGTCCCGAAATGTCCTAAAATTGTCACATAAATGTCCTAAAATTTTTTATCCATTTGTTTTAGGACGAATCGACAGCCGTACGAAAATAAATTATCATTCTAAAATCATTTAACAATCGTTCAAAATTGAGGTGAAATCGTTCTAAAAATAATTAGTTTGTTGTAAATAAGTTACAAAATTGTCCCAAAAATGTCCTAAAATTGTCCTGAAATTGTCCCAAAAATGTCCCAAAATTGTCCAAAAATTTTTCATCCATTAATTTTAGGAAGAATCTGCAACCGTGCCAAAAACAATTGTCTTTCTTAAAATCATTTAAAAATTGTTCTAAAAATATTTAAAAAATGTCCTGAAAATATTCAAAAAATGTTCCAAACTGTCCCAAAAATGTCTTAAAAATTTTCATACATTAATCTTACGATAAATCTATAACCGTGCCAAAATAAATAGTCTTTCGTAAAATCATTTGAAAAACGTTCATAATTGTCCTAAAAATATTTAAAAAATGTTTTGAAAATGTCCAAAAAATGTCCCAAAAATATCCCAAAATTATCCAAAAATTTTTATCCATTAATTTTATGATGTAACTACAACCATGCAAAAAACAATTGTCTTTCTTAAAATCATTTAAAAAATGTTAAAAATTTATTTATTTATTTATTTATTTATTTATTCATTTATTCATTTATTTCAAATAGAATAAACGATGATCGGCTATTTACATACAAGGTTTTTACAAGATTAAATAAGTAAATAATTAGATAGCATTATTTTCGTACATGAACTAGAAAAAATATACAGCTAAGAAATTATTGCACAGATCGATTAACTAATGGAGTAGTAATGAGTTTTTTACATTAGATGCAAATGAGGAGAGTGTACCACTGAAGTAATCTAACTCAGTACAGTGATAATTAACTAAGTCCGCAATTCTGTTTATTGGTCCATAACATACGTAGTTTTTTGTTGTTTTTATTGAGTACAGCAGCCTACGGGATCTCAGATCTGGTCTTGAGCAGATGAAACTAAACTGTTCCAAGATTTCAGGAGAATTGATATGTCCATTGATTGTCTTGTAAAAGTGGATTAGGTCAGCACACTGTCTACGACTCTGCATACTATTTATCTTGTACTGACTGTAAATATCGTCAATATTCCTTGAACGTAGACGGTATGCTTTGTATTTGCAGAGTTTGCGTTGGATTTTTTCTATTTTACTTATCATTATATTCGTAGCAGGAGACCATACTATTGATCCGTATTCAAGGATCGGTCTGACCAAGGAGTTGAAAAGATGAACCAATGTGTGGTTGTTTTTAAAGTCTTTCGCGGATCTGAGGGTATACCCAAGAACTTTGTAAGCTTGCGAGAAAATATTGTCAATGTGTGTTGAGATAGTAAGTTTAGTATCGAAGATAATCCCGAGATCCTTGATCGAGGAAGAGTTCGGCAATTGTTGTCCCTTAATATTATAATTGTGCGTCCTGTAGCAATGTGATCTGGTGAATATCATGATTGCGCATTTATTGATTTTCAAGTTGAGTTTATTCGTATGGATTGTGCAATTTATCAATATCCAGCTGAAGTATACGATGGTCAGTCTCGCTGTTTATTTTTCTGAATATTTTCATATCATCAGCATATAGTAGGTATTCGGAATCCAGGTTGTCAGCTATATCATTGATAAAGATGTTAAAGAGTATAGGTCCTAGATCAGAGCCTTGAGGGACGCCAGAATTCACACTGTATTCATCAGAGATATGACCATTCACTCTCACCGGCAGGGATCTACCCGTTAAATATGAGCGGAACCAATTCAGGGCAGTACTAGTAACCCCATAGTGGTGGAGTTTGTCTAACAATATCTCATGATCTACCAGGTCAAAAGCTTTGCTAAAATCAGTGTATAGTGTATGAACATCCAGGTCCTGGTTCATGGCGTTGATTATGTAATTTACGTATAGGTACAAGTTTGTTGAAGTAGATCTGCCATTGATAAATCCGTGTTGTTTGGATGTGATAATGTTTTTGAAAGCTGATGTTGCTTGAGGTAGAATAATTTTTTCAAATAGTTTAGCAATAGCTGATTGGATGCAGATTGGTCTGTAGTTGGTGATATCCGATCTTTCTCCGGTTTTGTGGATCGGACTGATGAATAATAGTTTCCAAGCCGCTAGGAAAACTCCAAGCTGCAAAGATTTACGAAGAATATGTGTTACTGGTTCACACAAGCCAGCAGCACAATTCCTTAGAAAGGCATTTGGAACTCCATCAGGCCCAGATCCTTTTTTAATAAAAATTGTCCTAAAAATATTTAAATAATGTCCTGAAAATATTCAAAGAATGTCCTGAAAATGTTGCAAAATTGTCCTAAAAATTCTCATCCATTAATCTTACGATAAATATATAATCGTGCAAAAATAAATTGTCTTTTTCAAAATCATTTGAAAAACGTTTAAAATTGTCCTAAAAATAATAAAAAAATGTCCAAAAAATGTTTTGAAAGTGCTCAAAAAATGTTCCGAAAATGTCCTAAAAATGACCCAAAAATGTCCTAAACTGTCCCAGAAATGTCCTTAAATTCTCCCAAAAATGTTTAATCAATGTTTCATCCATCAATTTCTAGACAAATCTACATCTGTGCAAAAATAAATTATGTTTTGCAAA
Source organism: Cotesia glomerata (assembly GCF_020080835.1). Taxonomy (NCBI): domain Eukaryota; kingdom Metazoa; phylum Arthropoda; class Insecta; order Hymenoptera; family Braconidae; genus Cotesia; species Cotesia glomerata. The sequence continues at coordinate 15,595,262 of NC_058164.1, forward strand.
ATCATTTAAAAAACGTTTAAAATTGTCATAAAATTGTAGAAGTATTTTGAAAATCTTGAAAAAAATACTTAAAATCGACGAAAAATTACTTAAATATTTAATATCTTACTAAGGACTTGCCAGTTTCCAGTGCAATGGAAAAAGTCGATTATGTTACTACTGCCTAAAGTGAGATGTCCTCAGTCCTGTAATGATTACAGACCAATTTCTATCTTGTGTCCTTTATCGAAAAGTTTGGAGCGTTGTGTACATGATAAACTTATTCACTACATCAAAGAAAATAATCTACTTGATCTTTACCAGACAGGTTTTCAAGAGGGAATGAATACTCAAACTGCAGTGCTTCGATATTCGCCTTGCTATTGATGGCCATAAGGTTACTGTTGCTGTTTTCTTTGATTTTAGCAAGGCGTTTGACTGCGTTGATCACAATTTGTTGTTACTAACACTTAAGAACTTAAACTTATCATCGGGAGTGTTATTATGGATACAGTCGTATTTACCTAACAGATCCCAAGCTGTTAAGCATGGAGATTATTTATCTTCATGGCAATGTTCTCGGAGCAGTGTCCCACAGGACAGCGTGCTTGGGCCGCTTTTGATCTCGTTGTTTGTCTCAACGTTGGGCCTGCAGATTGGATGTAAGCATCTGTTTTATGCAGATGACTTGGTTGTTTACGTATCCTGTTCAATATCTGACTTGAATAATGCAGTGTTCCAGCTAAATACTGATGTCGATCTCATAGTGGAGTGGTGTACTAATAATTTGTTAAAACTAAATGCTGCAAAGACTAAATCAATTATTTTAGGTTCCCCTCGATATGTAAAAGATCAGGCTTGTGTTTTTGCTAGGAAGATTGTGACTGGTGATGTAGTTACCGATTACTCGGCCTCTGTTAAATACTTGGGTATCATTTTAGATCATACTCTCTCGTGGCATGATCAAGTTATTGCAATGTGTAACCGTTCAATGTATTGCCTTGCGAGATTGAAAATGAACAATGACTTATTTAATCTTCCTATGCGAAAAAGATTAGTTTCAACGTTAATTTTGCCGATATTCGACTACTGTACTAGTACATTGGTCTATACTGATATGTCAGGCACTCTACTAAAAAAGCTCCAGAGAAAATTCAATGTCTGCATCAGGTTCATCTGCAGACTGGCGAGATATGACTACGTTACTCCAAGTAGAAGGCTACTCGGTTGGCTAACTTTATCTAGTCGGCGTGAGTTCATGATGGCTTGCAGTGTTTTTAAAATGCTGAGATTCCATCATAACAGAATATTGCTGCAAGACTTCAGTCTGTTGACTTCAGTTCGAGTACGCTCTGTCAGGCAAACTGATGTGTTGAGCTTGCCATTTGCTTGAACCGCAACATTCGACAACTCATTTATTATCACGGCAGTCAGAGTGTGGAACCAGTTACCGGAGGAGATTGTGATGATTACTGATTACAATGAATTTCGATCGAAGTGTTACAAGTTTTTTTTCGATAAAGATGTTATATAATCGTCATTACATAACTGTTCAAATTACTAATTATTTATATTTAAATTTATATTTTTTTTTTTTTTCATCTCTTTTGTTTTATGATCTAGAGGCATTGAATGTTAAATTAATTACTTTGATAGACTTTGCTTTGAGACAACGTTATTTATTTTTACTTTATTATTATCATTTCCATTACTGTTAATAACTTTTATTATTACTATGTATTAATTTATATGTAAGGCCCTTAGGAAGCTAAGGCTTCAGGGTCTAAAATTTTGATAAAAAAATAAATAAGTAAATAAATGCACTATTTTAAAATCTCCGATTATTTCTAAGATGTCCCAAAATTGTCCCAAAAATGTCTCTCATTGTGTCACGTTTGGATGTCCCATGCTTGAGATATTTTTGGGACAATTTTTTTTTACACGGGCATATAGAGATTACCTCAAAATGGATTTCAATAAAGTCTACTTCCGATAAGAATTGCGGAGGTGGGTGTTAAAATCTTAAATTTTCATTTTCAAACTGTAACTTCTACAAACTCCAAATTCAGTGAGAATCTTCGTGTATGATGTCCAGTTCAGCTAAAAATGAATTTTATCAAATTCCAACCCCAAAAGGGATTGCGGGGGCGTTGATAATGAAAATTTTCCGTTTGTAAAAAATAGCTCTTATAGAGTCCAAATTTAGTAAGAACCTTTTATATCAATGTTCTAATTAGCAAGTTGTCTAACTCCATTTTAGAAAATCTTCCATTTGTTTGAAAAAACAACTAGTTAAAAATTTATAATCACTTAAAAAAACCATTTAATATCTAATAGAGGTATAATATTTTAGTATGGATCATTCAAATAATTTATAATTGGGCTATTGCTACATCAGAATATTAAAAAATCACCTTCTACAGAATAAGGAGTTAGACCAATTGCTAATTGGACCGTCGATATGTGATGTTACATAGGGCCGAGAAATGAGTTTTTTTAAAAAAGAGAGACATAAGATAGGCATAGCCAAGCTTTCTGATTGGTCGTGATAAACAAATTGTTTTTTGTTTTTCGCAATCAAGTGAAGACAGCAGATTGAAAAAAAAAAAAAAAAATAGATTGCTAATCCAATATGAAAATATGAAAAATAGTTAAAAAAAAAAAAAAAAAAAGGTTGGTTTACAGATGTCAAGCTGCTTGTAAACAAATACAAGTCTGTACTGCTCAGACAAATAAAGAAGGGAATTTGATGCACAGTGTTGTGACTAAAATGTTCAATGAAATTAATTTAAAGTGAACAGTGAACAAGCTGGCAATTTCACTGGAGATCACGTAAAGGAATTGCTCCGATCACACTAGTAATTTTGCTGGTGATCGCACTGAGGTCTTCCTGCAGGTCTCGCTAGAACTCTCGCTGACGGTCTCACTGGAGATCACACTGACGGTCTTCTGGAGGTCTCGTCGACGGTCTTTCTGGAGATCACGCTGACGATTTCACTGGAGATCTCGCTAACGGTCTTTCTGGAGGTCTCACTGACGGTCTCGCTGGTGATTTTGCTGGTGATTGCACTGATAGTCTCGCTGGAGATCACGCTGACGGTCTCGCTGGAGATCACGCTGACGGTCTTTCTGGAGATCACGCTGGAGATCACACTGACGGTATTTCTAGAGGTCTCGCTGGAGATCATGTTGACGGTCTTCCTGAAAGTCTCGCTGGAAATCACACTGACGGTCTCGCTGGAGATCACACTGACGGTCTCGCTCGAGATCACACTGACGGTCTTTCTGGAGGTCTCGTTGACGGTCTCCCTGGTGATTTTGCTGGTGATCGCGCTGATGGTCTCGCTGGAGATCACGCTGACGGTCTCGCTGGAGATCACGTTGACGGTCTTTCTGGAGGTCTCGCTGGAAATCACGCTGACGGTCTCGCTGGAGATCACACTGACGGTCTCGCTCGAGATCACACTAACGGTCTTTCTGGAGGTCTCGTTGACGGTCTCGCTGGTGATTTTGCTGGTGATCGCGCTGATGGTCTCGCTGGAGATCACGCTAACGGTCTTTCTGAAGGTCTCACTGGAGATCACGCTGACGGTCTTGCTGGAGATCACACTGATGGCAGTCTTTCTGGAGATCACGCTGACGGTTTAGCTGGAGATCACGCTGACGTTCTCGCTGGAGATCCCGCTGACGGTCTCACTGGAGATCACACTGACGGTCTTTCTGGAGGTCTCGCTGGAGATCACGCTGTCGGTCTTTCTGGAGGTCTCGCTGGAAATCACGCTGACGGTCTCGCTGGAGATCACACTGACGGTCTTTCTGGAGGTCTCGCTGACGGTCTCGCTGGTGATTTTGCTGGAGATCGCGCTGATGGTCTCGCTGGAGATCACGCTAACGGTTTTTCTGAAGGTCTCGCTGGAGATCACGCTGACGATCTTTCTGGAGGTCTCGCTGGAGGTCTCGCTGACGGTCTCACTGGTGATTTTGCTGGTGATCACGCTGATGGTCTCGCTGGAGATCACGCTAACGGTCTTTCTGAAGGTCTCGCTGGATATCACGCTGACGGTCTTTCTGGAGGTCTCGCTGGAGATCACGTTGATGGTCTTGCTGGAGATCACACTGACGGTCTCGCTGGAAATCATACTGACGGTGTTGCTGGTGATTTTCATGATTAGTGTAATATGGTAAGCAAACTAACCCGCATAACGTTTAGCAAGATGAACAGCAAAAGAGTCAGTTAATGACCATTTGAAGTCAGTAGTTAAATAGGTATTCAAGTTAGTAGTTTAGTTAAATTTCCAGCGAGACCATCAGCGTGATCTCCAATGAGACCGTCAGCGTGATCTCCAGCGAGACCTCCAGAAAGACTGTCAGCGTGATCTCGAGCGAGACCGTCAGTGTGATCTCCAGCGAGACCGTCAGCGTGATTCTCAGCGAGACCTCCAGAAAGACCGTCAACGTGATCTTCAGCGAGACCGTCAGTGTGATCTCCAGCAAGACTTCCAGGAAGACCGTCTACATGATCTCCAGCGATACCTCTAGAAATACTGTCAGTGTGATCTCCAGCGTGATCTCCAGAAAGATCGTCAGTGTGATCTCCAGTGAGACCGTCAGCGTGATCTCCAGCCAGACCATCAGCGCGATCACCAGCAAAATCACCAGGGAGACCGTCAGTGAGACCTCCAGAAAGACCACCAGCGTGATCTCCAGCGAGACCGTCAGCGAGAGTTCTAGCGAGACCTCCAGAAAGACCGTCAGTGCGATCTCCAGCAAAATTACTAGTGTGATCGGAGCAATTCCTTTACGCGATCTCCAGTGAAATTGCCAGCTTGTTCACTGTTCACTTTAAATTAATTTCATTGAACATTTAAGTCACAACACTGTGCATCAAATTCCCTTCTTTATTTGTCTGAGCAGTACAGACTTGTATTTGTTTACAACCAGCTTGACATCTGTAAACCAAACTGTTTTTTTTTTTTTTTTTTAACTATTTTTCATATTTTCATATTGGATTAGCAATCTATTTTTTTTTTTTTTTCATTCTGCTGTCTTTACTTAATTGCGAAAAACAAAAAACAATTTGTTTATCACGACCAATCAGAAAGCTTGGCTATGCCTATCTTATATCTCTCTCTCTTTTAAAAAAACTAAATTCTTGGCCCTAGTAATGTAGAAATAATCTAAGAGCGGATTTTACGACGTATTATCTCTAATAAGAATTGCGGGGGTGGGTGTTGACAAAAAAAAATCTCAATTTCCAAAATATAGCTATATAAATTAATAATAATATAAATTATTATTTAGATCAATTAATTATTACTTGAGATATTTCGTAACGGAAATACCTCAAGTTAAGAGATTTCTCGAACGTCAACGCAGCCCAGTAGACTAAACAGTCTAAGTTGTGAGATTTGGACTGCGTTGATGTTCTCATAGGGTAACCTAAGATGCAACGTCGCTAAAAATTCATTATATAAACTCTTTGTAATTATTATTCGACATGTATTCTGTCTCCAGACTTCTTTTGGAACAGTCAGTCCGAGGACTTAGCAGAAGAGCAATCTCTGCTGGTCTGAGGCTGAACCTGCTTATTCCTTATTAATAAATCTATATTTAATTGTCAATCGATTAATATGGAATTTTATTAAAACCTCAACCCTGGGTTAAAAGCGCTTATCAGCGTTCCACCCTGGTTCCTTTACCTGGAGCGCTAGCCAGCGTTCAGGTATTCCATCCTCTAAATATCAGACCTATTACCCCCAGGGTCCGAGCGCTTATTAGCAGTTTAACCCTGGTGCAATCACTAGGAGCGCTAGCCAGCGTTCAAGTATCTTATTCAAAAAATATCCTCATTACCACCCCCAGAGTGTGAGCGCTTGTTAGCTGTTCCATTCTGGTGAAATCACCTGGAGCGCTAGCCAGCGTTCAGGCTTCCTGTCCATCACTTATATGAGGGCAGGTTAATTAAAAGTAATTATTATTATTATTATGAGTTTTACTTGTATACCGTTTTTTGGTTTTTACAAGGCTAATTGTCTCAGCTTTTCCGCATATAGTCTTTTCTCAACTCTTTATTATCAACATATGCTCCGCTCTATATTATCAACACGATCTTTCAACTCTCTTATTATCAACATATTCTCCACTCTTTTTATAATCAACATGTTCTCCACTTTTTATTATCAACATGTTCTCCGCTTTTATAATCAACATATCATTTTCGCACATAACTCTATTCTCAATGCGGCTGTGGACCGACTTGTGCTTTCTGTACTGTGTTTACCCTATTCCTCACCCCTTTCTATCGGATGTTGGAATAGTTGCGATGGGGAAACCACAGAGAAAACCCATGCCAGTACAGTCGGCAACCGGAACGATCTCCGACGGTTGTTGTTGGAACTCTTTGAACAAACGCCGGGGCTCGGACCCTCGCCTCACGACATAATACACGAATGAACTAACAGGATAATGACTTAGTCCGCTCGGCCATCATGCCGCTTGCTTAAAAGTAATTATTAAAAATATTATAAATTAAATTTTAAAAAGTACTCCGCCGATAAATCAATGACACGACCCACTTGGAGTCTATTGACATCTTAATGAGATCAAAATCTGAACTTAAATTATTTAAATTAATTAACTCAAAATTTGGGAGCGTAACATAGTAATCTTCGTGTACGATGTCAAGTTCAGCTGAAAATGGATTTTCTCGAATTCTAACCTCAAAAGGGATTGTGGGGGCGTAAACAATGAAAATCTCTCATTTTCAAACAATAGTTTCTATGGACTCGAAGTTTTGTTGAAACCTTTTATTTATAATGTAGAAATCATTTCGAATAAGATCTTACGAAATTCCTCCGTAACATAGGAGTGAGAGTGATAATTGTCAAAAAATTCATATTATTCAGTTCCGACAGATATAAAATTTGATAGAGTCTTAAGAGAAACAGGAAATTACAGGGATGGCCATCAAGGTCAACCGATTTAAATATTTTTTTCTTCATATCAATTATTATTCATTTTTGGAAGATATCTACGGGAATGTTATAGTGATTGCACCTCGAAAGCTACAATAAATATTAGCTAGAATAGTCACATGAATAAAAGGCACAGGGCAATCCGATGGAATTTGGAATCTGTGCAAGTCAAAACAATACTCCAATTAAATTTCAAGTCTAGATCTAAAAATACCATTCGATTCAATTCTAAGTGCCCAGTGAACCGAGTGGGTAACAGCTAGTTATATCATAAAATCGTTAAATTATACTTATTTTATGATAGAAATAAAGTTTACAGAAAAAAAATTTTTTCCATTTTTGAAAATTTGAAAAATTTTTTTTAAATAAATAAAAAAAATTGGCCCCCCCCCCCGGGATTAACGGGGATAGTTGTCAAATTAATTGAAGTTTTTTTTTCAGAAAAAAAAAAAGTTAAAAATGGTGATTTTACTAAAAAAAAACCGCTTATTTTATATAATTGATCATATTAAATTTTTCTCGTCGTGTATTTTTTCGAAAATTTCATTCAAAAACAATAATTTTTTAAAAAAAAGGTACCCAAAAGTCAATTTCTAAAAAAGTTATGGCTATTTGAAAATAAAAAAGCCATTTTTTTTTAAAATTCATAAATTTTGTTGGGTTGGATAAAAAAATTTGAAAAAATTCTCAAAAATGTCTTTCAAAGGGTAGAAAAAAATAGTAAAGTTTCAGCTAAATCTAAAGGGGTCGGGTTCAAAAGTGGTCGATTTGGCATGGAATATCCCATGTAATTATAGGATGTGGCTTAAGATACAGCAAACTTAACGATACGGCGGTGGGAGAGTTTTTCACACACTGCATGATAATGTCCACTTTCCGCACCGCCGTATCGTTCAATTTTCCGTACTCTCAGTCACATCCATAATTATATTGACACTTAAAATATATTAGTTATACAATAATATATGCCAATATATCGCATCTCTAATACAGTGAATCGCTTTTATCAATGGGAACCTGCACTTGATATGTTGAATTGTCCTAATGGCTATGTAACTGCGTTACTTGGCAAACTAGCAACTAAGTGGCGTTAAAGATGTGCAATTATGAATTAATAGTTAATAAGTAATTTTTAATAGGTAATAATTAATAAGTAATAAGCAATAATTACTCAGCAATTTTTATGAGTGGAAATGAATGAAATCACTATGCTAGCTATAAGTCATCTTGTTATACATCAAAAATTTATTTTTCTTATGTACTAACAATTGTATTATTAACCCTGTTAATGGCCTAGGCTGTTGGGTTTGTTTATTGAAATAAAATAAAATAAAATAAAATAAAATAATATCAGTTACTTGTATTTGTTTTTCAGTGAAGTAATAAAAAACTAAGAAAATTAATAACATACCCTGTCGACACTCAGACACATTATTATATGATTTATTACAGGATGATCCCTCAATCACGCCATATTAATTAAAAATTCGGCGTACATTGAGATACTTATTGTAGAGTATTCCTTTAGGACCTAATGAGCCATCCTCATCTGTGACTGCTGGCGTATAATATAAATCTGTGTCCTCGGTGGGAAATACAGTGACAATGTCTTTACTCAGTCTAATAAAATCTTCCTTAGTTATTCTGTGTTCGGTGAACAAGGCCCAGTAGCGATTAACTCGCTCCTGGGGGACTCCCAAATTCAAGAGACGCACCTGTCCACCGCTAGTTCCCGCAAAATCGAACCGCCAATAGAAAATCAGCCTCTCGATCACGCCATGAATCGATCGCTTTATTGGCTGATCGCTCCCTCTAGACATGCGCAATAGCCTTCTTCCCCAACTCAACGAGGAAGAAGACGAACTATTGTTATTATCTTTCGCTTCTACGCTTTCGCTGCATCAAGTCGCCAGTGGTTTTTCTTTACTTTCGCTTTTCGTTAATAAACCGCATTTCGCTTATTTTATAATTTAAACTGCTTAAATTAACCGCTAATAATTCGCTTTAGTTTGTTATAGGTAATTTGTGTTAATAGTGCATTTATTTCACCGCTTTTTCAGTGCCGGCAAAGTGTTCAACCACGTGTCAACCGGCTTCGCTTTTGCAAACCACGCTGTAATTTGTAAATCCGCTTTTATCTTAACAATCCGCTATTAAACATATTAAATATTGAGTGTATTTAATGTAAATAAATTCCTAGTGTTATTTTTGATAATAATTCACGCGTTTTAATTGAGATATCCAGACCTAAACCTGATCCCCGCTTTTCCGCTCTTTCAGTAATTATTCATTCTGAAAGTAAATAAAACATTAGAATTTACTACAAACTACAACTTATTGAACAAGACGACAAAAACAGTATTATTTATTTACATGAACACATGCAGAAAAGAAAAAAATACGAAAGTGAAGTATTAGTATCAATAAGCAATGGTTGTGATAAGTATTAATGTTAGTATAGTTATGTGATGAATTGTTGATTGAAAGTAATTACTTGCAAGTTTCACTTTTTTCTATTTTTTCCCAAACAATCAAATCTAATGTAATAATTTAGATCGATTAACAGTTTTGTCTTTTTCGTAAATATTGAAAATTAATCTTCCTCGCTTACTTGACTTGAGAAATTGAAATAATGTACATTTTTCACGAGGATTTTCAGTTGGAGTGGTTGAAGCTAAATAATAATATAGAAGAAAATGAAAAATTATAAAATACTAACTAATTATAAGATAAAATAAGTTGAATCACAATAGCTTTGTTGTGTAGATTATTTATGCTGAAGTCATGCACATTAATAAAATTTGTAAGCATACTAGAAGCTCCGGGTTCTTCAACATCTAAAACATGCTCCGATTCATTATTCGAACTTGCGTTAATCGCAACAAGCATGTCCGATTCCTTTTCAACATCATCTGCCATCTCTGCCTTAAATAATTGGTATCTTTTTTTAAATTTGTGACGCCAGCCAACTTGTGGAATCAAATTATCTATCAAATTTTTATCGAGTTCATTAAGAACTTCTTCATCGATAGCATTATCTAATGGTGGAAAGAATTATAATAGAAATTTAGTGAGCAAAATTCATGCTGTTTGAAATGATAATATCTATGGTTGAAAAATTTAGATATTTTTTAATACGCATAGATGAATGCCAAAACACCATTATAGTTTTAGGTTAGAAACAACTTAAAAATCATGCAACAATTAATTATTTATCTTACCTTCAAAGGGAGTCACAAGTAACTCGAATTTCAAATCTGTCAATTTTTTTTTTGACAAATGCATCCATATTCAAAAAATTTTATTAAAATATACACTTTTTTTTCACTACACGTATAACGTTTAAACTCCCAAAAAACCAGTGTCACTCTTTGTTTCTAAGTTGTGTATTAATTAGCGCTTGTGGCGCTCGCGAATCATAATCTCACTAATGGACATTGCAAACACAGGATGGAAGGGGAACAAGCATCGTATTACGCTTCACGGTGAGGCCCTTACTAGAGGCGCGTACGACGAAGACAAAGGAATCTTATTTTGTAAAACAAACACATGCAAAATAAATTTCTGAGAATTGACTAAATGAGAGTAAAAATAATGTTTTTTTTTAGGTACAACAGAAAAATTATTTTAATAAAAAATGAATAAATAATAAATTTTGACTTTTTTATTGCAGGACTATTTTTGACGCTCTCATGAATAATTTAACTAATTACTACCATGAAAAGTTACTATACAGCATGAACATATTTATTTGATATATTTTACACAATTTATCTGTGAATTTTACATAAAATATTATGTAAAATTTATAGAAGAAATATGTACTTTTTACATAACCTTTGTTGCAAAAAATACATATTTTATCTGTAAATTTTACAGATATTAGACTCTGTAAATTTTACGGACTTTTTTCTGCAAATTTTACAGAACTATTTTTTCCGTGTACCCTAAAGAAACTTTTAAAACGTCAAACAAAAAAAAAATTCAAAAAAATTACCCTAATAGATATACAGTTTGCATGGAATGATCGTTTCTTAATTCTTTTCAATCAGTATTCTTAACCAGGGTTATGTTTTCAAGAAAAATACATACAAATCAAATACATGCGGGATACAAATTTTTTATATCTATGCTCCTATGTTTTCATATATTGCAGAAAAAAAATCCTGAATTTTTTCACGGGGAGTTTGAAGCAAATTGCTACAAGGGTATGAATGCGCGCGCGCATTTGTGTGCGTGCGCGTGTGTGTGTGCGCGTGTGTGTGTGTATGTGTGTATGTGTGTATGTATGTGTGTGTGTGTGTGTGTGTGTGTGTGTGTGTGTGTGTGTGTGTGTGTGTGTATGTGTGTATGTGCGTGTGTGTGACTGTGTAAATCTCCCAGAACTTTCGAACGGTTTGACTAATTTCCCTTATAGCAATCTTTTTCAAGGCTTGAGCAAGTCTGGTCTCAATTTCGATAATTGTTAGTGTCTTTTTTTACCTATAGGTCATGCTCCAGATACTTGTAACAAATTCAATTGACAAGTCTTGAACAAGCCTTGTACAAGAACTTTGGGCCAGATTATAGCTCAAGAATTGTGTAAAAAAATTGAGAAAATCTGAAAATGCTTATCAATGAACTAACTATATCAATTCTTGAGAAAGACTGACACCAGAAGCATGCTGAATATACTTGTGCAAGACTTGCTCAAGATCTGCTCAAGATCAAATATTTTCGAATGACTGCTCGCATCATACTACCCCTCCTATATTTTCTATAGGATCAGTGGATCTCATTCAGCTTAACCTTTCAGAGTATAGACCTACTATTTTATCGATCAAGACAAAATTATTTTTAAATGAACATGACTGAACCAATACCTCTTTAAGTAGTGGAGGGGAAAAAGAGCTATAAAATGTATAATGCATCATGCATCTTGAGCAAGTCATGCTTCAACATTTGCTGTTAGTTTTTGGTTTACAAATGCTTTATAAATGAACAAATTACTGAGAATTACGAATCTTGAGCAAATCTTGAGCAAGTCATGAGTAAGTGTCTATTGTGAGTTTCTGATTCAAAAAATGCATCAGAAAGTTTTTCAATGCACCTTGCTTTAGACTTATCTCATATTCTTACACGAGATGTCTTGAGCTAGTTATATATAAATCTTGAACCAATTCTTTCGACATAAACTTGAGCAAGACCCATATGTAGAAAAAGACACTAACAACTAGGGGTTTTGCTCAAGACACTGGCACCTAAATCTTGCTCAAGCACATGTTACCTGGGTTCAACGAACTTGGTTGCATTCGAAAGAATTTTACCAAACTTAGATTTTCAATAGTATTTGAGCCGATTTAGACCAGTAGATTGTGAGAAATCAATGATGAAATTACAAAAAAATGTTTCTTCGGAGTAACTTTCAAACAGATGTAACGATTAATTACAAAATCTATTCATATTTTAAACATAAAACATGACGTCAAATGGTTCAAAATGAAGATTTAAAAAAAACGACCCAACTGGTGTATTTTTCGCGTAGTTATAAACATTTAACAAATAAACCTTGGATTCCGAAAAAAATCAGTACCTCGAAAACGGATGGTCATGGAAATTTGAAAAAATTCATGAAAGCGATTTTTATCCGTTTCAAAAACATAAACTTTTCAAACACTTTAAAATAGATGACCTCAAAAAGCGGCCGATTTGAAGTGGAATGCCTCATATACTTTCAATGGATTCTCCATTAATTCACGAGATGTTAGGTTTATGCGAAAGGAATAAAAATTTAATAAAATTTTTACCTGGATAACTAAACGTGGACTGTTCTGGAATTGACAAAATGGTAAAAAATTGAAATTAGAGGACAGATATGAATTTGAATCAAAAGCTTTAGTATCTCGTATTGACAGTATTGAACCCCCAGATACTTCCAAAGCATAGTCAATATAATGGATGTCTTCAAAATTCGTTGTGTGAAGTCCCTTTTTGATTTTATTTTCAATATCTGTCAACTGAGAAACACAAATTTGTGCATCTGAAACGATTAAAAAAATTATGCAGATAGTTGCCCCTGTTCAAAAAAGAGAATTAAAAAAGATTGAAAAAGCACACATTATTAATCCTGCTTAATACTCTTCAATACTCTTAATTCTCCGGAGAATTAAGATCAAACTCAAAATAAATTCTCTTTAATTCTTCTTCATCTGACGAAACAATTATTATCATTTTAAGATTAAAGAGGATTGGAAAGGATTCCATATTTCTAATTCTAACTTATCCTTTTTAATTCTGAAATAATGTAGCAATTTCTGTTCTCGCGAAGAATTCAAAATTGCATGAATATTGCTTGCGATTTTGCAATAAAAGCATGAGGCAAAAGTTCTGTTATTTCTTCACAAAATTCATTGATGAATTCTGATGAAACTACCGTTTCATTTCGTTTTGTTGAAATATCTCTTTCAAATGTCGTCGATTCTTTAACCCACTTTTTCGTCTTTTTTAAATCATAAACCTGAGAAGAGAATGAGATAGAACACATTAGACGTTCTCGGTCTCCTCTTTGTGCGACTCTTCATAGCGTCCCTACTATCGTCTACTAAGCATTATCCATATGTATGCTCCTGTGTAGTGGGATAGTCAGTATATCTATATCTATATCTTGCTCCAGGTCCGAGCGTTCTACGTGTTTATGTTAGTATGTGTTTAATACATGTGTTTGCGCCTGCGTACCCGTGAAAAAATTTTCTGATCAGACTATATCAGGCCTGATATAAACCGTACATATCAGGCCTGATATGGAAATTGGCCATATCAGACTATATATGCCTTGATATAAGTATATCAGAGTATGAACCCGCCCCGGTAAAAAAAATTATATATCATTATATTACATAATTATAAATGAAAAATAGCCCTATATAATTATGTATAATTAGGTATAATTATATATAATTATTTCCATAGGAAATAAAAAAATCGGTGCGAGTGGAAATCGAACCGTGGACCTACCGCTTGAAAGACTAATTCACTATCCGTTTGCCTAAGCGACTTACTTGGAGAACAAAGTTTATAACAACTACAAGTAATGCAAATCGTATACATAATCGATTTGTCGTGAACAAAATTTTTTATCTAATTTATTAATTATTAACTGTCAA
>NC_058164.1:15609456-15645962 GCF_020080835.1 Cotesia glomerata
TCGAGTACTGGCGTAGTGGCAAAAAAAGAAATTTAAGTTTAGACAGTGTTAGACACAAATTTAGAAAGGTACAATCTGTTCGACAGTTACGAAGATGGGCTCATACTTTAAATCAGGGAGGGACTAATAAGGAAAAATTAGCAAGAATTTGTGAATATACATTACAAAATTTCAAAGCAGCTATAGATGCAGGTTTAATCGTACATGATTGTGACATAAAAAGATGGGCCTTACAAGCTCAAAAAGAAATTGGTGTGGAAGATTTCCGTTTTAAAGCATCAACAAAGTGGATCGCGTCATTCAAAAGAGCACATCGCATCGTATCAAGAAAAATAAATAAGTTTATCACGTCCAAAACCATTGAAGATAGTAAATCATTAAAACAGCAAGCTGAGGAATTCGTCAATAATGTAAAACAAAAAATTAAAATTTATGAATTAGCAAACGTATATAATTCAGATCAAAGTGGTTTTCAGTTGGAAATGCATTCCGGTCGAACTTTAGCTGTTGAAGGAGAGAAGCAAGTAGAATGTCTTGTACAATCTGTTACTTCTACTACTCATAGTTACACAGTTCAACCAACTGTATCCGCTGATGGAAAGCATTTATCCCCACTTTTTTTGGTTCTAAAAGAACCAAGTGGTAAATTTGGACCAATAGTTGAAACAACACTTTTGAGACCTCATAATGTATACATAGAAGCATCAAAATCAGGAAAACTTACATCAGGTACGAATTATTCTTTATTTTTTTTTCTGGTTTGCGCATAAGTTATTGTTAATACAAATAGTTCATATTTTTTAATTTTCAGATCATTTCAAAATTTGGTTGGAGAGGGTGTTTCTTCCAAATGTGGGCCCAAAATCTTTATTACTAATTGACTCATGGACTGGGCATTGTCCTCAAGTTGTACAAAGCGTTAAACCAACAAATAAAGATACTGAAGTAATGATCTTACCAAAAGGTACAACTGGGAAAATTCACCCGCTTGATGTTTTTGGATTCCGAGTATGGAAAAATTTTGTTCGATATTTTTCGGATCGTACAGTTTTGATGAATTTGGACATAAACTTACATTTACGAAATAACATTATAAAATTACAATCACTTACACATATCCAATTGTCATCTCCTCGGTACATAAATTTATTCAAGTACTCGTGGTACAAAAGTGGCTACACAGAAGTAAAACCAGATGAGTTCGAAAATCCTGTGGATTTTGCATTTCACGGATCATGCAATTCTCATTGTGAGGTTCCTGGTTGTCAAAATATAGCAATTATCCGCTGTTCATGGTGCAAAAAGTCGTTGTGTTTTCAACATTTTTTTCATGAACATCACGATTGCAAAACATATATTGAATAGATCTGCATATGACAAAATGATGAATTTAAGTATTAAATTTTATAAACATCATAAATATTAAATATTTTTATAAAAAATCATTTGTAAATTATTTTTAAATTTAATTTGATTATAGTAAAGCATATATTGTAAGCATTTTTTCTTTTTTCTTTTTTTTCCAAAACAGATTCAAATTACATGACATTTATAATATTTGATGTCCCGATACACAAAATAAAGTTTGGGATGAGAAGTAAACAAGTAAGTAAAATATTAAGATATAATATTATTATTATTTTCTAAATGCTAGAAATGTACGAACAAATTATTATTGATGAATTCATATCGAAATTAATATAAAAAACGATATTTTCTTGGTGGTCAATGTAGATATACTTAAGGGATGTTCACCCCCTAAACTTAATTTTTCGGAAAAACCCCGAAAGACGTATTCTCTACTTTTTTTTCCTCTTCCGATTGCCGTTGGTTTCATTGAAATCCATCTAATAGTTTTTTTTTTATAAAAGTTTTGTGATTTTCAACCCTCATAACTTTTGTTCTATCCATTGTTTCATTATAAAACCAAAAGCATTTTTCATGATTTTCCACCCTGAAAATCATGCAATTGGTCCCATTCGATTATTTAAACTGCAAGTATGCGAAACTTTAAAAACACCCCTTTGGAGGCTAAACTTTGAGGGGTAGTTTCACCCCCTAGAAATGTTTTTCCGCAGATAAAAAAAATACGTGTCTCTTAGATTTCGACGGAGAATAAAATATCTCAGTTTCATCAAAATCGGAGGGGGACACCGGAGAGAGTTTCCTTGTTAGATGAAATCTCTACCAAGAGCGAAGTCCGTGAAGCACTTAAACGTGAATTCACTGACAGCCTGGAGGTCAAATGGGTAAATTTGACAAAACCCACACCACGAGGCAATCAGGCAGCCTTCTGCAAAGTAGACGAGGCCAGAGCGATTAAGGTCCTTGACAAGGCCTGTATAATGATCGGTTGGGTGAACTGTCGTATACGCCCAGTTGCAAAAGTAACACGCTGTTTTAAATGTCTTGGTTTTGGACACCAAACACGTCAGTGTGCGGGACCAGACAGAAGCAAGTGCTGCTACAAATGTGGCGGAGAGAACCACAAGGCCGTAAACTGCACGGAGAAGCCAAAATGCTTCCTTTGTGCTCCGGACAAAAATTCCCAGGATGGTTTATGCCATATTTCTGGCACTGAGCTTGCAAGGCATTCCGCACAGCACTTGTAGAAGCCACGAGAGGGCAGAAATGACACGCATACAACAAGGCAACCTAAATAGGTGCGCCTTGGCGCAAAACCTGCTGCACCAGCGTGTCTTTGAAGAGAAAATCGACGTCTGCTTCATCTGAGAGCAATATCTAAACATCGAAGGTAAAACATGGTTCGCAGAAGAAACTGGCATGGCAGCAATTTGGATTGTGAACACAAAGAACGTTACCGTCAACAACAGCGGAAGTGGAGCAGGTTTTGTCTGGATTTAAACCCCCACAACCTACTTTATGAGCGTCTATCTCTCACCTAACGAAGGGATTAGTGTGTTCCGACAGAAACTGGCAAATACAGAAAATGCGGTCACTAAATTCGACGGCGAAGTCATCGTAGCCGAAGACTTCAATGCTAAATCAGCTGAGTGGGGCGCTGCTTTCTCCGACACCAGAGGTAACGAGGTCACTGACGTCGCGGCTAGACTCGACCTTATAGTGCTGAACACCGGGAGCACCACGACCTTTAGAAGACCAGGGTACCAAGAATCCATCCTCGACATCTCGTTGGCGACTTCAAGGACTGCCAACATGATCGAAGACTGGACTGTATCCGAAGAATACAGCGGCAGTGATCACCAGTTCGTGACATTCAACGTTGGATTGGCATCTGCTTCGGTTTTACAACGCGACCTTTCTAAGCGGAAGTGGAATGCCAAGAGGCTTGATCCAGAGGCATTGCAAACTTCACTTGCACGAAGCTGGTCTATCCTTCAGAACAACCCGACTCCGGATACCTGCCGCGAGACGGAAAAGGCAGTGCTAAATACAATGAAGGAAATTGCTGTTGCATGTGACGCCTCTATGACGTGGCTGAAAAATCAGAGTTTCCCTAGGCCGGCGTTCTGGTGGTCAACAGACATAGCAGAACTCCGGAAAAAATGCCACAGACTACGTTGGCTAGCAACGAGAGCTGCGAAACGCTCCCCCAATCAAGATCAACATTTGAGCGAGTATAAGCAGGCCAAAAAGAACCTAAACCGGAAAATCAAAGCAAGCAAAGCAAAATTGTGGCAAGAGATCTGTAACGACCTTGATAAATATATCTGGGGTAAAGCCTACCAAATTGTCACCAAACGACGGTGTGGCTTAATGTATATAGAATAATGGAAAGGAAATTTAGCATAGACCGGATAGCTTAAATGGTAGAGTAGCCGACATGTCTTCGGAAGGTTCTGGGTTCGAATCCCAGTCCGAGCTATCTAATAATTTTTTCTCGCATATTCTATAAACTCACATTGAGATGATCCTCTCCACATTCCTTTCTCAATCCTTTCCTACCAATATCCTGTTACGTGAATGTGGAACGCTTCACGTAATAATTACCGTAACTCCTATTCTTTCCCGCTTCACAGCATTATTTATATTTGTAAATTTATATTTGTAATTTATATTAGAAAGGCTCCACCAGAAGCGCCGAAGTCTCCAGGCTTAATGGACAGCATTGTAGCGGAGCTTTTCCCCAGACACCTGCCGCGGGAGAAGAAACTACACTAAAAACAGCGAAGTAACACCCTTCACAACTAAGGATCTACAAAACACAGCCAAGTCACTCAAAACAGGAAAGGCACCCAGCCCTGATGGCATCCCAGCATCGGTGATCAAGACTGTAGCCCTGGAATACCCAGAAATACTCCTGAATACCTACAACGCATGCTTGGCAACTCGCACGTTTCCCGCGGTCTGGAAGCGGCAGAGATTGGTTCTGATAGATAAAGGCAAAGGTGGCCCTGTAACACCCTCGTCGTTCAGACTACTTTGCATGCTGGACATTGCTGGGAAATTGCTCGAAAAGCTTATACAGGGAAGACTACGAAAGGACATCAATCGTGCTGGAGGTTTTGCCGCAAACCAACATGGCTTCCGGAAAGGACGTTCAACTGTCGGCACGATCCAGACAGTCGTATGGACAGCGAGAGAAGCATGGACTGGTAGCCTTAAAGCTCCTAAAGTATGCATTCTCCTTACGCTAGATGTCAAAAACGCATTTAACAGTGCGAATTGGGGAGATATCCTAGACGCTCTAGAACACAAATTTGACGCAAAGCCAGAGAATTTGGCACTAATCGACAACTACCGTGAAGAAAGTAAGCTAATAGCGGAAACTACAGAAGGACCACAAGAATACGCCATAACGGCTGGCGTGCCGCAAGGCTCAATAATGGGGCCCGATTTATGGAACACCGACTATGACGAGCTTCTTAAGATTCTGTTGTAACAGGTGGTTTTTCCGCTCATTGGCCCCTAAATTAATTTAATAGAAATAAAACAATACCTAGCAAAAATGATTCTAAATTAACAAGGGCGCCACCAGGATTTTGTATCTCGGTTCCTGTAACCGGAAAACAGAGCTGAGCTTATAATCTACAGGGGAGAGAGAGAGAGAGAGGTGATCTGTAAATGAATAAATTTTTATTTAACAGCAGCACCAAAATTTATTAACAAAATAAAATAACAACCCGTGCACTTGCACACACTCCAACTCACTTACAACTCACTCACTTAATACTACGACTTATTACTACGGTTTTCTTACTTCACGCTGTCACAGTGTTTACACGCTGTGGCATTTCCCGCCGGGCTTGAGCACACTGATGTTGGAGGTTCCGCCAGATGGCGGCACCTCCCGGGCAATTAAATAAAAATTTATTAGAAATAAGATTTAGTTTAAGATAATATTGTTTATTCATATTTTATTTCAGCCCAAAACGCGATCAGGATGGTCGCCGGCGATTAAAATTAGTACGAAACTAATTTAAAATTTAATTTGAAAGATTTAATTTATCTAGTTAATTTAATTTACTAAATTAAACGGGGCCCAAGTGAGCGGCCGACGGGCCTGAGGACGCCCGAGGTCCCCAGTCTAGAGCAGACGAGCCTGACGCTCAGCTCAAATTTATGTTCTAAACTCACGTTTGATTTAAATTATTAAATAATCGTATAAATAATGATTATGATTGTTGCCGAATTACTATTTCACGCGGATACCGGCTCGATTTACGCCTCGGGGGAGAATTGCTCAATATTTGGTGGAATTGGACATTTCAAAAAAACGATACCGGCGTCGGCCGAGGTGACGGATAGTCCCTCATGAGGGCAGGTCGGTAGCGGCAGCTGGCAGCATGCTGCCAGGAGAGTGGTAGGGGAGTCACAGGCGTGAACCGAGATGGGAAGCATCAGTGTGTTCAAGCTATCATTGTTTTGGTTTTTTGCTATTTTTGCAATTGTTGCCTAAGCCGGTCGACAATTGTTCATAAATTTATTATTTAATTTAATTAAGAATCAATTTGGCAGTTTTGGTCGAGTGATCCGGCATACTCCGGTAAGTCCTTGAATATTATTCCACCGTGGTAATTATTGAGATTCTCCCGGGCGGGATCCAGAGCCGGTTTCCCGCGTGAGGCCGCCATCTTGGCCACGTGGCTAATACGTAATAAATTAAAGGCGTTGAATTATTTGCTAATAAAATCAAATTCGATTACGATCAAACGTGGGTGAATTTATTTGTTAAAATTAAATAAAGGCCTTTTGAGGGAAATTTCACGGCGGCTGATTACCTGGTCGCGTCTTGTGACTCGCGTCGACTTGTCGCGCAACTACCGAGATCTAAAATCGATAAGGCGGTGTTTGTATGATTATTGTTTTCCCTGCGGGTTACTATTATTATATGTATGATTTCTCAAGTGCGATCCGCAATTAATATTATTTATTAATTATTGCTGTAATAATTTTAAGGTCTACCGATAATTAATATAATCAAATATTGATCGATATTATAATTGTTAATCTGGATTCAATTTACGAATAATATTAATAAATATTATTAATCTTTATGATTATTTACACTCTGCAACCAATCTTGTAAGAAAATTAATCAACGCAAATAACGAGCAATATTATTGGTATTTTGTTAATATTATAACTATTTTTGAGACTATTGCGAGTTGCGACATCAGATGTCGAATATTAGGATTATTATTGTGATTTAACCGATAAATATTGTTGATCAGTGAAGCGATTATTATTTTGCGTTGCTTACGATTATTATTGTTGAATGTTAATTACCATCGCGAGCAATATCTTGAGCGTAAGTTATGCTCGATATTATTTAATCCTGACTATTATTGAGATTATTGTTTTTCATTGCAGATATTGTTATTCTCGAATATTGCATTGTTATATTTTTATATTTTAAGTTGACAAGAAAGTTAGTGTTAATCAAGAATTCCACAAAGGATTTAATTTGTATCCGAAAATAGGATTAAGTTAGCCTACAGAGAATCTCAGTAATTTAAACCTCTTAGGCTATAATTTAAATAAATTTGTAATTGGAGACGTATTTAATTCATCTCTAACTATTTTCTTGGATTGATTCCTTTGTGCTAACTATTTAACCTTCCTGTATTCTTTTCCTACGACTCATCTTCCTGTCACGACCAATTAATATAAACTAGTATCTTATAATTAATTATTCGTCATTTCCAATTCTGAGGTCTAGTTTAATCTGAATCTCGATTTCTTCGTGGCTCATCTTTTACTCATATCGATTTAAATCGTTAATTGACCGTTCGGCGAGGCCCCTGGAATTTTGGTTACTTTTGGTAATTTTCATGAAAATTACCTGGCGTCCTATCGTGCACTAACCCAGCCTGAGGAGTTTTCGGGTTACTTTTATTATACATTTGAAGAGGGTGAGCGTAAAATACTCTACCCAGCCGGTACTCCGCCACCGGTTAAATTTAGTTAAATTTCTGGGGAAAAGTATTGTTACAACGCTTCCCACTGGGAAGTCGCTACTACAACTTATATCTACCTATCAACAAGACACCTCGTACAAAGACGTCAATGTACGAGAGCTGTCAATAACGCCTGGCTACAGAAGCAACAGCCTAGTGACTGCAACGTAAGCCAAGAAGCCTCTGCAGCTCACACACACACTCCACACTATTCTTACGTCGCGCTGTCCACCGGACCCTCACGCTCTATCAAACTTCTTAATCCTGACGGTACCCTCTTATGGAGCGTCTATACCGCAGTTTCTAACTAAGTCACGCTGTCCACCGGACTCTCACGCTCTACGCCAACGATACACCTCGCAAACGGACTGCTCGTCTACGAAGGGACGCTGGTAGCACTCACACATACATAACCCACACGTCTCACACACACACTGACTCTAATTTACTTTTAATTTCCGGATTACAAAATTACTCCAAAAAAGTCAACGTTAAATTATTACTAAAAATTCCTTCAGTCATTAGCTCGAGATTAAAATCGTAAACAATTTTCACAATTAATAATTACTACTTAAAATTTCCGACTTAAAAATCGACGCCTAAACTTATTTCAAAATTACCACGAGTTTAATACTCAGTACATTAAATAAATTCTCAGAATATTCTCTATAAAATTAACTAAATTTTCTCGGACGTAATCCACACTGATAAGTAGTTTTACAAAGAATTTTACCGGAATAATGGTATTAAATTTTTGACAAATTTTCCAGGATATGAGTTCAATATATAAGACAGCCCAAGTAGAAATTGGCAATTAAATTAGATCGTTAATTAGTAATTTCCTCAATATAAAAATTAATTGCCCAAAGTTTATCTACGGGTATATCAGTCTTATCTGCGCCAAAATTCAGCAAATTAATTCTCAATACTTAATTTTCCAATAATAAAATAGTATTTTTAAAATTAATACGATATCAATATTTAATTCAAGATAATAAATAGTCTTAATAAAAGATAATTAAATTGTTGTAAATAGTCATAATGATCCAGTTGTTAATTTTATGATTTATATCGTACTAAAATTCACAAGGAATTTACGCGCTCAAAAATGAACGCCGTTGTTCGTTACAGCGTACTAAGCTTGACCCCGGGTACCGACGCTTGACCAGTCGTGAGTTGCTGATTGGAATAATTCTCGATGTTCAGAAATTAATTAAATTTGATTAATCAAAAGATGAATTTAATTTAGCCAATCTTAAGATGTTAATAATTATTAACTGGCCATTTCAATAATCTAATTACTCACGACTATTAACCAAGAAGGTCTAGAACATTCCTCGGGTGTAAAATCTCCAGGAAGAATGCTCCCAGCAATTAACGAATCAATTCAATTAAATAATTAATTATTATTGAGCAAAATTATTAAACAATTGAATTATCCAAAGTTAAATTAATAAAATAAGAAGTAGTGTAATTGATGAGCCAGGTATATGGCCCCAAGGCTCATCATTACCAAAGTCCAATACCTGGTGTAAATTTGGTTTGAAGAAATTCTGTGGTTGATACTCGCTTCCTTCTTTGGACTTCTTGATGTTACTCGTTCCAACACTTTACTACTTCTCCGGACACCACGCATGGCTCGTCTATATAACGACCCCAAAAATACCCCCTCCTGCTCTCTCTCTAGGCCCGAAGATCGATGCGCTCAAATGCTAGTCGAAAAGTTATCGATCTCTGACGACTTATCGATTAAGGGTAATTTACCCTGTTACACTGTTACCAAAGCAAGTAGAGCAAACTGGCTTTGCAGACGACGTGGCGGCCACGATAATAGTAGACAGCGAAGAGGAGGCTGAACTACTAGTTCGGGAAACCATTGATGCCATCGAGACTTGGCTCGATGAACACCACCTGAAACTCGCCAAGCACAAAACCGAGATGGTCGTTCTGACTCGTCAAAAATGGTTCCCAAAACCATTTGCTGTGGACATGGGAGGAACAACACTAACGTCAACAAGGGCCCTGCGCTATCTGGGGGTAAAGATATACGAGAAACTATCTTTTCGCGAACACCTCGATAATGACAACGCCGAGCACACGTTTTTCGGTGGAAGGACGACAGAATCAGCACCGAAGAAACAATAGGCACAACGCTTTCCCCTGAGAGCTTAGTAACCTGCATGATCACAAAAGAAGAAAACTGGTCAGCTGTCGCAGTCTACGCGCAGCGCCCTTTTAACGACAAAATCGCAGAACCGGATTAGAAACCAGTAGTAACAAGAAGTAGGTGTCGTAAGACACAACATGGACTGGATCGAAGTAATGCTAACGCGGTCCCGATCCAGTCTTCCCTGTAACATCTATGGGGAAAGGAGAGAGGAGGATGCTTAGTCGGTATTGTTGCAAAATAATATTGACTTCTGAGTCCGACATACCCAGGCACCAACACCTAGTCCTGGCACCAACACCAAGTCCTGGCATACGTAAATGTATTTTACCTCCTCTATAAAGAAGAAAAAAAAAAAAAAAAAAACATACATACATACAGACATAGTGACAACCTCGCGGGGATAGTCAGGGAAGCTTCCTGTGACCTTCAAACGTCGAGATCTGATGAAAACTCGATTTTTGCAAAACGGGGTGAAAACAATAACTTCCCGATTTTTAAAAATCTTCGATTTTCGTAGCAGGAAGTTGAAATTTTTTTTGAAAGTGGTTTTTTGGAATAAATTTTAAACGCCATTATCGATCAACTTCAAAAACTAATCCGCCCTTAAGCCACGCCGATCGTCACTGATCCGGTCAAAATCAGTTGATTCGTTCGAGAGATATCGTGAACGAAAGAAAACCGAAAAAAGTGTTTTTTTGACATAACTTCAACATTTCTTCTCGGATCGTTTTTGATGAAATTAAATAATTTTTAGAGCTTAATAAACCGCGTCGATCGCCGCCAAGAACGTAGGAATCGGTTGATTGGTTCGAGAGATATCTTCGATAAAATATTTGGAATCAAGTATTTGTTCAACATAACTCCGAAATTTTTTGGAATAACTTTTAAACGGCTGCACTAATCAATTTTAAAAACTAATCAGTTATTAGCATGAAAAAATTACGTCTATCGCCGTCAAGCCGGTCAAAATTGGTCAATCCGTTCAAGAAATATCATAACCGAAATAAAACTAAAAAAAGTGTTTTTTTTTAATTATTCCAAATTTCCTAGTTTTATTAATTCAAACTTGAAAATTTGTCATGAAACTAAAAAAATTGCGTTAAATACTGCCAACCGCGTAAAAATCGGTTGATTTATTTAGGAGTTAGTGCGGTTTGAAAATTTAAAAAATATTGTTCTATGATACTTCTATCAGACTTTTAAGCTCTAAGAGCACAAAATAACAAATAAATTGTATTTTTAAGCTCGAAGAGCTCGAAAACGTCGTCAGTGCAGTTTTATGCACATAGGTATGAAATTAGCGGTAAGTTGTACGGATGGCCTTCAGACTCTACCGTTTTTATTTTTTTTCGTAATTTGCAAAATTGAATGAAAAACAAATGTTTATTGCTATAAATTAGAAAAAAAATAATTAATTTATATAATTGGCACATTAGAATATTATCAGTTATTATTTTTGACATTAAAATTACGGTCGGAAATCGCCAATAATACATAGGGTAGAAGTACCATTTTTGGCCACCTGAGCACCGTTTTTGGCCAATGAACATTTGAATTGATTTATAAAAAATTATAATATTATAACCATATTTTTGTTGAGTTTTCAAAAATTTATATTAAAACAAATTGAGTTTGCAATGGTTTATTAATATAAATTCATTTATATCGTTTATTTAAACAATAAATGGCTAAAAACAGTACAGTGGCCACAAACGGTGCTTCTACCCTAAATATTAGAAAAAAAAATTAAAAAAAAAAAAATTAATTTCAAAATTAAAAACTTAGGAAAACGGTTGACCCTAACGGCCATCCCTGCAACTTCCCTCTAATTCCGTTAATACCTGGCCGCTTTTTTTGAACTCTTCGAGCTCACAAGAACAATCTGTGTATTGTTTTGAGCTCTTCGAGCTCAAAAGTCTGATAGTAGTTTCATAGAATACTATTTTTTGAATTTTCAAACCGCAATAACTTTTGAATGAATGAACCGATTTTTACGCGGTTGGCAGCATTCTACGCAGTTTTTTGAGCCCGCTAATCAATTTTCAAGATTTAATTAGTTAAACTAGAAATTTAGTCAAACTAGAGTCAAACTTTAGTCAAATTAGTCAAACCGTTCGAAAGTTCTGGGAGATTTACACAGTCACACACACGCACATACACACATACACACACACACACACACACACACGCCTTAATTATTCGACCCGTTGAGAAGGCAAAATACGCCGAGATACTGCGTCCGATTAAAAAAGATGTCCCACCAGATCAGACCCGTGACGTCGTTGACAAGGTTCAAAAGACGAATGATGGGAATATGCTCATTACGCTTTCCAGAAAGACCGCAGACAAAGGACAAGCTTTGCTGAAGACCATCAAGAGCATCCTTAAAGAAGAAGCGCAAGTCATCTGTAAAGGCCCAGAGGAACAGCTTGAAATCCGGGACATTGACGACGATTCAACTAAAGACGATGTCCGGAAGGCCTTACAAGAGGCAGCTGGAAATGACTACGAAATACCTGAAGATGTCATTAAAATTCGTCCGGCCTACAGAGGTACTCAAACTGCTTCGGTACAATTGCCAGCAGCAATAGTGCAGAAGATACTCGGAAAGACAGGCAAAATAAGGATAGGCTGGGTAAATTGCCGTGTCAGAGCAGTTAAGACACCACTACGATGCTATAAGTGCTGGCACTTTGGGCACACTACTGCCCAATGTAAAAGCGAAGTCGACCGATCTGGGTTTTGCATCAAATGTGGGCAAACACATTTTTTATTTTTTAAATTTTCAAACCGCAAGAACTTTTGAATAAATTAACCGATTTTTTCGCGGTTTACGGCATTCAACGCAGTTTTTTGAGTTCTTTGGACAATTTTTATGCATAAACTGATCAGACTAAAAATTTCATAGAAATACTGAAAAAAATATTTTTTTCAATTTTTTTCGACAACGATATCTCACGAACAAATCAACCGATTTTGACCGGACTGGTGGCAATCGACGTTGTTCTTTGAGTTCAAGAGCTGATCAGTTTTGAGAATTGATCAGTTCAGCCGTTTAAGAAATATTTCAAAAAAACGAGTTTTTGGAAATTTTATTTTTGAGATTTCTCAAAATTTATCTACTTAAATTCTATAACTTAGTATCGAAATTCTAGGGACAAACTCTTCAAGACGCCGCATATTTCGAGCGAATCGGATGATCCGTTCAAAAGTTATGAGAGATTTACATACATACACACACACACACACACACACACACACACACACACACACACACACACACACACACACACACACACACATACATACATCCATACAGACACGGTGACATCACCGCGGAAATAATCAGGAAAGCTTCCTAGGACCTTAAAACGTCGAGATCTGATGAAAACTCGAATTTCGAAAAACGGAGTGAAAACAATAACTTCCCGATTTTTGAAAATTTTCAATTTTCTTAGCGGGAAGTTAAAAATTAGAAAAACGGTTGACCCTGAAGGCCATCCCTGCAACTTCCCACTACTTTCATAATTAAGCGCTCGAAATTTCAATTATTACGTTTTTGAGCTCGAAGAGCTCCAAATTATAATTTTCGTGTGGTTTTGAGCTCTCCGAGCTCAAAAGTCTGATAGAAGTTTAACAAAATACTATTTTCTGAATTTCAAACCGCAATAACTTCTGAATGAGTCAACCGATTTTCATGCGGCTGGCGGCATTCGACGCAGTATTTCAAATTCTGTGATATATTTTCAAACACAAATTGATCAGACCGAAAATTCCGGTGTAATTCGAAAAAAACAATTTTTTCGATTTCTTTCGTCAACGATAACTCACGAACGAATCAAGCGATTTTGACCGGCTTGATGGTGATCGACGTGGTTTTTTGATGTAGAGAGCTGATTAGTTTTTGAAATTGATCGGTCGAGCCGTTTGAAAGTTATTAAAAAAAAACCACATTTGAAAAAATTTTTTTTCGCAGATTTTTTAAGATTTCTCAAAATCTATCGGTCCGAATCGGTTCAAGTTGTATTCAAAATATAAGTTTAGTCAAACCCTTTCATATGGCACCAACCGCGATCAAATCGGTCAAGCCGTTCAAAAGTTATGAGAGGTTTGTATACACACACACATACATACACACACACACACCCATACATACATACAGACATACAGAAACCATCGCGGGAATAGTCAGGGAAGCTTCTTAGGACCTCAAAACGTCGAGATCTGATGAAAATTCGATTTTCGAAAAACGGGGTAAAACTAATAACTTCCCGATTTTTGAAAATTTTCAATTTTCTAAGCGGGAAGTTAAAAATTCAACGTTACACGGAAAAAAATCCTATAAAAAATTACAATAGTAACATCGTAATCCAGGACAAGACTTTCAGTATCTCGATTTTTACGATGCTGCCGTCTACAGAATACAATTTGAATTATTGAAAATTACGATGTTATTTAGTAAATTTTTTTTTTGCCCTCCGGGCGGAAAGTGGCAACTTTCGTCCCGCTGCGCTAAACAAAGTTTCCGCTTAAACAAAGTTTCAAGGGGAACTGGAGTAGGAGTACTATCTCCGAGGGTACACCCGTTCCTAGTTATGGCAACCCGCTCCACTCCGTACGATGCGCTGGTAAATTAAAAAGTATGAGTAACGCACAGGAAACAAACAAGAGTGAAAACGGGCCTCATGCCCAGCAAGACGTACTGCTACTTAGTGCAAAGACGAAGAGGACAGATGCGCTGGCACATCTGGAGAAGCTAGTCAGTGGACTGCAGGACTTTCTCCAAACCAAGCAAAATGTCCACAGGGAGATCAAGTCGAAGTCGACGAACATCTGCAGTGCCCTGAGAAGGTTTAAGAAACTGGACAAAGAGTGGCAGGACATTCAACAGCAACACGGTAATGTCGTGATGAAGACGAGTGTGACAGCGGTTTCACCAGCAAAAGCCGACACGTTTGTCGAGGAGACGGACACAGGTGGCGAGGGTGACGTCGAGTCAGTTGTCGAAGACGGAGAGAAAACTGGAACTGATATCAGGCCCGGGAAAAGGAAAGAACGAAATTCCCCAGACTCAATGACCAGCCGTACTAAGAAGAAGAAGGACCTTAAACCAAGTCCTCCGAAAAACGCGGTAACACAGAACGGCGGAAAAAAGGAGGTGAATTAATGGCAAAAAGTCCAGTCAAGGAAGTCCAAGAGAGAGCAAGCAGTAGAAAAGCTCCAGAAGCAACCGCCGAAGGAGTCCAGGCCAGAGCCTAATCGGAAAGAACCGCGTAAACGGATCAGGCCGGACGCACTGATCATCCGCCCCGCAGAGACGGCAAAGTATGCTGAAATTCTGAAGCGAATAAAGCAGGACGTCCCTGACGAACAGGTCCGTACTACAGTGGATAAGATCCAAAGAACTAGGACCGGGAGCTTGCTGATTACGCTTTCGAGGAAGAGCGCTGACCGAGGCCAAGCCTTACAGAAGACCATCGCGGACATCCTCCAAGAAGACGCGAAGGTAATCTGCAAAGGGCCACAGGAATACGTCGAAATCCGAGATCTTGACGGTACCACAACCAAGGAGGATATTCAGGCTGCCTTGCAAACGGAAATCGGAGAAACTTGCGAGATACCACTAGGGACAATTAAGATTCATAAGGCCTACAGAGGTACTCAGACAGCTGTTGTGATACTACCAGCAGCTGCAGCGCGGAAGATATTGACAGGAAGCGGTAAAGTCCGGATCGGCTGGGCCAACTGCCGAATCAGAGCTACGAGGAGACCAATCCAATGTTTCAAGTGCTGGCACTTTGGACATCTTGGATCCCAGTGCAAGAGCAATGTGGATCGGTCTAAGCTATGTATTAGGTGCGGACAAGAGGGACACAAGATTGCTGAATGCAAAAACCCAGCGAAATGTGTATTATGCGTGGATCAAAGTTCGGAGAACTCGGCTCATCATGCCGGCGCATCCAGGTGCCCAGTATTTAAAGAGGCACTCGAGAAGATAACAAACAAACAGACATGAAGATATTGCAGCTAAACCTAAACCATTGCGAAGCAGCACATGATCTGCTTATGCAAACAGCAAGAGAACTAGAGTTAGACTTAGTAATGATAGCAGAGCCATACAAATACCTGAATACCCAGCCTTGGGAATCTGACAGCACCGCCAAGGCTGTCATCTGGTCTTGTGGTAAGCATCCCTTCCAGAGTGTAG
Organism: Cotesia glomerata; assembly: GCF_020080835.1. NCBI lineage: Eukaryota > Metazoa > Arthropoda > Insecta > Hymenoptera > Braconidae > Cotesia > Cotesia glomerata. The sequence continues at coordinate 15,625,217 of NC_058164.1, forward strand.
TTAACAATGATAATGCCGGCTTTGTAGCAGCAACAGTTAACGGCATCCGTTTCTACAGCTGTTATGCACCACCTAGCCTATCCATTGTTGAATTCACTGAATTCTTAGACAAACTGACCGAGGACGCCAAGCAGCATTATCCGGTCGCGATTGCCGGTGACTTCAACTCCTGGACAGTAGACTGGGGCAGCAAGCAGACAAATGCGCGAGGAAAAGCACTCCTAGAAGCTTTCGCTACACTAGATGTAGTCCAGCTCAACAGTGGTGATACGCCAACCTATACTAAAGGAGAAGCAAGCTCTATCGTAGATCTCACTTTCGTCAGCAGCAGCCTCATCAGTGGGAAATACGACTGGAAGGTGATGGATATCTACACAGCCAGTGACCACAAGGCAATTCTCTGGGAAATATCACATGACCGGAATACAAGAAGACCAATCAAGTCATTCAATACCATTGGATGGAAAGTGAAGCCTTTTGACACAAGCACATTGGTAATAGCCCTTAATAGTGAACCGATTACTACTGGATCCGCAGAAGAAATGACCAAGGACCTGATGAAAAGAGTTGTCCAGGCCTGTGACGCCAGTATGGTCCGGAAACACAGCATAAGCCAACGCCCGGCAGTGCACTGGTGGAACGACCACATCAGTGTTCTTCGAAAAGAGTGTCTAAAGAAAAGAAGAATATCCCAGCGTGGCTATCGACGACCTAACTCTGCGGAGCTGGTCGCATAATACAAAAAAGCCCGTCGATCATTGAACAAAGCCATCAAGGATAGTAAGAGAGCAAAAGAAGATGCTGGAAAGAGCTCATCAACGAGGTGGATAAAGACGTGTGGGGTAGGCCTTATAAGGTGGTTATGACCCACCTAAAAAAACAACAAATGCCATCACCTACGTGTCCTCAACTTCTCCAGAAAATCGTCACTGCACTATTCCCACAGCAACGCAACTTCGATTACCAGTTGGCGCCAGGCGAACTGGATGACACTCCACCTGTCACTGAAGAAGAACTGCTGGAGGCCTGTAACCGTGTAGGGAATAATAAAGCGCCGGGATTGGACGGAATCCCTAATATAGCCTTGAAAACTATCATAAAGGCAGCTCCAACATTATTCCTAGACGTTTATAATTCATGCCTTAAGGAGGGGACTTTCCCGCATAAGTGGAAACAGCAACGATTGGTACTGTTACCTAAAGGGAAGAAACCACCGGATGAACCGTCATCTTACCGACCACTTTGCATGCTAGATACAGCGGGTAAGATATTTGAACGCATAATTCACCAGAGAATTGAAGCAGTAGTCGACCAACTCCTGGCAGACAATCAGTATGGATTCCGGAAAGGACGATCAACCCTGGACGCAATCAAACTGGTTGTTGATACGGCCAAGGAAGCAATCGCAGGAACCAGATGGGAGGGTGGAACGGAAGAGTATTGCCTGGTGGCGACCCTAGACATCAGAAACGCATTCAACTCCGCCAATTGGGAATGCATCATGCAGGCCCTCCAAGAGAAGAATGTACCAGAATACCTTCTGAAGATCGTAACAAGCTACTTTGAAAATAGGGTCTTGAAGTATGACACGAAGAACGGTCCAAGGGAGTATGATATTACTGGAGGTGTACCACAAGGTTCAGTCCTAGGCCCGCTCCTGTGGAATATTATGTATGACGTTCTATTAAGACTAACTCTGCCAAGAAACGTCAAGCTCGTAGCATATGCAGATGACGTAGCCGTCGTGATTGTTGCCAAACACCTTGACGAGATAAACCATATGTTCGATCTCACTTTTGAGCGCGTTAACCGGTGGATGGACGCAGTGAACCTGTAACTGACGCAACACAAGACTGAGGCAGTGCTTATTACCAACAGAAAAGTGGTAGAGACCATTAAGCTAAAAATCGGCGAACAAGATATCACATCACAACCTTATATCCGATATTTGGGAGTGATGCTTGATGCCCGACTCAACTTCAAGCAGCAAGTGGAGCATGTCAGTGCCAAAGCGTCAGTAGTGCGGGTTAGTCTCACACGACTGATGCCGAACGTCGGAGGCCCAAAGCAGAGCAGGAGGCTATTACTGTCATCAGTAGTCACATCGGTGCTCACTTACGGAATATCCATTTGGGCCGACGCATTAAAAACGCAAGAATCATTGAGAAAGGTTTGACCAGTATATCGACTGAGTGCCCTACGAGTAGCTAGCGCTTTTTGCACAATATCAGAGGAAGCAGTATGTGTTATTTCCGGTACTCTGCCTCTCAGAGTCCTAGCTGAGGAAAGACGGAACCTATATCAACGAAAAAGGTCAACCACACTGAGCCCTGAAGAACTTAGAAGCGAAGAACGGCAACACAGCATCGCAAGATGGCAACAAGAGTGGAATGCTTCAGATAAGGGTCGGTGGACGTACCGTCTCATACCTCGGGTTGATGTGTGGTTCAACCGGAGTCACGGTGAGATCAACTATTATTTAACGCATATGTTATCAGGACACGGATGTTTTCGGAAGTATCTCCACCGCTTTAAGCACGATGATACCCCAGAGTGCCCGTCCTGTCGAGGGGTCAATAAAGATGCGGATCATGTCTTCTTTATGTGTCCACGTTTCAACCAACAGCGCAATGAGTTAGAGAAGATTCTGAAAAAGAGAACCCAACCAGAGTCAATAGTAGAGGCAATGTTGTCGTCAGAAGCTGCCTGGAATGCTACAAGCATTTTTGCTACAAAAGTGCTTACCGAGTTGCGATCCATTGAGAGGAAAAGAGCGAAAGACCGAATCTAGAAGGAAGAAATAACATCTTAGCCACCAGAAGGAAGAGCGACAGCTTATTCCTTCCCCCGCGAAGAAATGCCTTACGGCGGTACCATGGGGGATCAGAGGATAGAAGAGAAAGGGGTTTAGGGTTTAGTGGGTAGGGGCGTCAGCGTCGAGTTTTAGTATGACGCTGCGTCGAGTCGCCACATATCCAGGCCAACAGCTATGCCTAGAATCCGTAAAAAGTAAAAAGGATTCCCCCTCCAAAAAAAAAAAAAAAAAAAAAAAAATACTTTAAAATAAATATATATTATATATACATAAATCTAATCTAATATATAAAATTCTCGTGTCACAGTATTCGTTGCCATACTCCTCCGAAACAGCTTGACCGATTTTGATGAAATTTTTTGTGCTTATCCGGTATCTATGAAAATCGGCCAACATCTATTTTTTATCCCCCTAAATGTTAGGGGTAGTCCACCCCTAAATTTTTTTTTTTTATTCTTTAGACAAAATTTTTAATTTCTATTTTTATATGATACAACATACAAAAATACATACAATCCTCAATTTTCACCCTTCTACGATCAACCTGTATTTTTTAATAGCCATTTTAGTAATTTAATCATTTTTCCTCTCCGGTCGAAAACTGATCAATCGTCATTTAATTAGTTATCCCCGCCAGATGTCTACAGGTGTCACTTCTGACCCAGTAAACAGCACGAAATAGGGATGAGAACGAAGCCGGTCTCCTTTCTTTCTCACTCCCTACACAGTTGTCGGCCATCATTATTGTTTATGCATCAAGTGTAGTAGTAACGTTGACAATTATTATTTTGCTATCTCAGTGTAACTCTCATATTAACTTTTAATCATTCCTATTTTATCAATAATAATAAAATTATCAATTTTGAGCGTATTTTGCACGATTAGTTAATCAAGTGATTTTATAACCTCAAAAGTACTCAACACGTGACACGAGTTTCCAATAACAACGGATTTTGTGATGTAAGTATACTTTTTAGTAGATTTCATATAAATCTAACTATTGCATTGGTCCTCATGACGGAACTTTTGAAAAATTTTGCTATATTTCGACTCAGCTCGTCAAGCGGATTCAGAAAATGCATATGGTTTAAAAGTTTATATATGTATGTATTTATATATATATATATATATATATATATATATATATATATATATATATATATATATATATATATATATATATATATACGATATAATCGGCATTGTCTCTTCTCTAACTCTCGTAATTCTATTCGGATCTCAATAAAACGTAACATACTTATTTTAAGGACGATTTTCGAGGTTAAGTTCTAAGATGAGCCAAATCTGTCGATTAGTTTAGAAATGAGAGCAATTAGAAATTTTTAAAAATCAAAAAAAATTTTCACTTTTACCGTATTTCCGTGCAATAACAATGGAACGCGACATCCTATCGGATTTCTGTAAATTGCATTTGAAAGCTTATTCAATAAGCTTCAATCTGTCTACTTATTTATTTCTCCAAATTAAATAGTTTAGGAATAATAGCAATTCAAAAATTTTCAAAAATCGCAAAAATTTTCACTTTTACCGTATTTTCGTGCAATTACAATTGAACGCGATATCTTATCAAAATTCTATAAATGGTATCTGAAAGCTTATTAAATAAGCTTTAATTTGTGCACCTCATTATCAGTCTAGGCCAAAAATCACCTACTTTCTCAGACAGATTTAATGAAATTTTACTTTTGCATTCGTTTTGACGTCATTGTTGTTTAATCAGACAGAAATTTATTTTTTTTTTTTTTTTCGTATGTAACCCTAGTAGTATTTTTATTATTCATCATGAAATCTACTTCCACTTCGGCTGCCGAATGGCCTTTTTTTTATTTATATCGAAAATGTTGTTGATCTTATAAAAATGTAATTTTAATTTAATTTTATTAAAAAAATGTAATTGAACAATTAAGATTTTTATAGTTTCCAAAAAATCAATCATTATGAATCTTTATTTTGAAATGTCAATGGAAATATTGGTTGTATGAAAAAATTATAAGAGACAATGTTTTCATAAAATTTAATTTTTTACTTTTGTTTGAAAAATTTTTCCATAAAACTTATATTTTTGTTATAATTTCATAAATTAAAACTAATCATTTCAAAACTGCGGCAAAAATCCTGGCCCTAATTATACTTTTAACATTTTTCATCATTAAATAATTTCATTAATTCTATTTATGTATGTTTTCTACAGTGAGCAATGCCAAGAAAACGCAAAGAGGCTGATTTGAGCCGCAGTACAAGTAAAGCTCGAAACTTGCAAAATAGCAGATCCGAAAGAACAGAAGAACAAATCCAGCAACAAAAGACTGATGCACGTGTCAGAATGGCGCAATTGCATCAAGAAGAGCCAGAAGATACACGAGCTGGACGCAATGAAGTCAGAAGATTAGAACAACGACAATCACGCCGTTTCACAGTCAATAGACGAAGAACAAATGACCAACAACGACAACAGGTACATCGAGCATTTATATCTGATTCATTCCTGCGTCTAGCATTCCAGTATGAGCCCGATATTGAATATTATGCTCATTCAAAAGTGGTAATTGGTGTTATGGACAAGGAATGTCCGCATTGTCATGCTCTGAAATTCAAAAATGAGCCAACTGGGATGTGTTGCGCGTCAGGAAAAGTGCAACTACCTGAAATTGAAACACCACCTGAACCATTGAACGGCTTCCTTATCGGCACGGATCCAGATTCTAACGTGTTCCTGAAGTCAATTCGAAGATTCAATTCATGCTTTCAAATGACATCGTTCGGAGCAACAGAAATAGTTCGAAATACTAATGCAAATGGTCAACAATTCAATTGGACATTCAAAATCAGAGGCCAATTTTATTATAAAATGGGCTCACTGCTGCCAATGCCAAACGAACCACATAAATTCTTACAAATCTACTTTATGGGCGGCGAGGATTCCGGAAGCGCAGTTGCCAATCGCGTGAATGCACGTTGTGATTATAATAACCTTGATTCACTTCATGCCAGGCGCATCGTCAGCGAGCTAGATGCTCTTTTGAACGAGCACAACGAGTTGTTGAAAATATTCAAATCACATATGCACCAATTACAAAGCGATAATCACGCTATCGTCATTAATCCTGATAAAACACCAGCTGGAGAGCATATTCGTAGATTCAATGCACCCATTGTTGATGATGTTGCTGGAATCATGGTTGGCGATTGTACAGCTGCACGAGAAATTGTGATTCGTAGAAGAAATAATAATCTTCAGTTCATTGCTGACACACATCGTTCATATTACGCTCTCCAATATCCGCTAATATTCTGGAAGGGACAAGACGGATATTGCATAAACATAAAACAACGAGATCTCGTATCAGGTACTTCATTGATTATTAATTTGATCATTAATCATTTAACAAAACAATCAAATTATTGAACGTAATAAATTAAAATTAATTTTTATGAACAAATATTACAGGAGCTGAAACAAACAAGAACGTTAGCTCAAAGAATTATTATGCGTACCGATTAATGATTAGACGTGGCCTGGACAACGTCATTTTACGATGTCGTGAGCTTTGTCAACAATTCATGGTCGACATGTACGCGAAGATTGAGAGCGAACGACTACGATACTTACGATATAATCAACAAAAGCTGCGCGCGGAAGAGTACATTCATTTGCGAGACGCTATCAACAACAACGCCGACGTCGCCGAAATTGGTAACCATGTCATTTTACCATCATCGTACGTAGGCAGTCCACGTCATATGCAAGAATATATACAGGATGCTCTGACTTTCGTGCGCGAATATGGACGACCATGTTTATTTATCACGTTCACATGTAATCCAAAATGGCCAGAGATTACATCTTTGCTACTGCCTGGCCAAAATGCAATACGTCGCCATGACATTACAGCACGTGTGTTCAGACAAAAGTTGAAGTCTTTAATAAGTTTCATTACTAAATCACATGTATTTGATCCCACACGTTGCTGGATGTATTCGGTTGAGTGGCAAAAGCGAGGATTACCTCATGCTCACATTTTGGTTTGGTTCATCGACAAAATCCGTCTTGAAGAAATCGATAGTATCATTTCTGCGGAAATTCCAGATCTATCCACTGACCAACTGCTGTTTGATATTGTTACAACAAACATGATTCATGGTCCATGTGGTACTCTTAATAGTTCATCGCCTTGCATGGCTGATGGAAAATGTACTAAAAATTTCCCTAAAGATTTTACCAATAATACGGTCACAAATGTCGACGGATACCCAATATATCGTCGAAGAAATCCTGAAAATGGCGGACAATCATTTATTAAAAATATCATCAACACAGACATTGATATTGACAATCGTTGGGTGGTGCCATATTCGCCTCTGCTGAACAAGACATATAATGCTCATATTAATGTTGAGTTCTGCAGTTCTGTGAAGAGCATCAAATACATTTGCAAGTATGTCCATAAAGGCAGTGATATGGCTGTGTTTAGAGTGGAAAATACTAATGTGAAAGCTTCTCCAGTGAATAAAAACGATGAAATAACGCTCTACCAAATTGGTCGGTACATCAGCTCCAATGAAGCTGCTTGGCGTATCTTTGGTTTTCCAATTCATGAACGGGATCCAGCAGTTGTTCAGTTAGCCATCCATCTTGAAAACGGTCAGCGTGTATTTTTCACAAACGAGACAGCGATTGATCGTGCAATAAATCCACCTAAAACTATGTAACGGGTGGTTTAATTCCCGCTCATTTGGCCCTTAGTAAAATTTAACAACAACAATATATTCAACAATTGACTCTAAGATTTACCAGGGCGCCACCAGGATTATTTTCTCGGTTCCTGGAACCGGAAACCAGAGCTTATTCTATTAATCTACAGGGAAGAGAGAGTTGGGGGAAGGTGGTTCTGAAAATGAATAAATTTTTATTTAACAACGGTACCAAAATTTATTAACAAAGAATTTAACAACTCGTGCGCTTGCACGTACACACACTCACTTACAACTAACTCACTTAATGCTACAACTTATTACTACTCTCCTCAACTCCACGCTACCGCTTTGTCACCCCGCAAAGAGACTAATCGTATGCAAAGGCTCGTTAACTCGGCTCACGAAAGTAGTCGACCCAGTGACTAAACGTAGACCGATGTCCTCCCGTGAGCTTACAAAAAATTGCTTAATCCCACAGTACCCTCTTATGGAGCGACTATACTGTGGTTGCTACCTTACTACCGCTGTACCCCACTTGGCGTCTATACAACGGCTTCTAATTCGGCTCACGAAAGTAGTCGACCCAGTGACTAAACGTAGACCGATGTCCTCCCGCGAGCTTACAAAAAAATTTACTTAAACCCACAGTACCCTCTTATGGAGCGACTATACGGTGGTTTCTACCTTACTACCGCTGTACCCCACTTGGCGTCTATACAACGGCTTCTACGCCAACGAAACACCTCGCAAAGAGACTAATCGTATGCGAAGGAACGCTGGTAGCACTCACCCACTCACAACCCACTCTTCTCCACACACACCGACTCTACTTTACTTTTGACTAATTAAAATTTTACAAAATTAACTCCAAAAATTTACAACGTTGATTTTATCACTAAAATTCCTTCAGTCATTAGCTCGAGATTAAAATCGTAAACAATTTTCACAATTAATAATTACTACTTAAAATTTCCGACTTAAAAATCGACGCCTAAACTTACTTCAAAATTACCACGAGTTTAATACTCAGTACATTGTATAATCCTCAGAATATTCTCTATAAAATTAACTAAATTTCTCGGACGTAATCCACACAATAAATAGTTTTATAACAATTTCTACCGGAATAATGGTATTAAATTTTACTTATTATAATTTTCACAGGCTTCAATTTCAATATAAGATTCAACCGCCTGAAATTTCCGACTAGACAATTATTATTATTGTTATTGTCGACTGGATAATTAATTAACAACAATTTTATATCGATGTAAAAATAAATTCCGAAAATCATCCGCGGTTATTTCAATTTCTAATTTCGTCGCAATTTTCTCAATACTTAATTTTCCAATAATAATTTTAGTCTTCCACAGTTCAATATATAAATAACCACGTGGAATTTTTCGATTTATAAATAATTAATAAAACAATTTGTCTCAATATAAAATAAATTCACGAAAAATTATCCACGGTTAATTCGATCTCAATTGCGTCGAAACTCAGTAGCCGATTCTCAATAAATTATATTAAATAAATAATACTTTTTTTTGTAACAAATAATATTAATAAATGATAATTCAATTGTTATAATTTATAATAATAGTCCAGTTGTTAATATTGTAAATTTACTGCGTCACAAAATTCTCAAGGAATTTGCGCGCTCAAAATGGACTCCGTTGTTCGTTACAGCGTACTAAGCTCGACCTCGGGTACCGAAGCTTGACCAGTCGTGAGTTGCTGATTGGAATACCTCGATGTTCAGAAATTAATTAAATTTGATTAATCAAAAGATGAATTTAATTTAGCCAATCTTAAGATGTTAATAATTATTAACCAGCTGAATTAACAATTTAGATACTCACGACCTAAACCCAGGAGGTCTAGAACATTCCTCGGGTGTAAAATCCCCAGGAGGAATTGTTCACAAGCTAACAAATTAAATTGATTAAAATAATTAATTATTATTAAGCAAAATTATTAAACAATTGAATTATCCAAACTTGAATAAATAAAATGAGAAGTAGTGTGTTTGATGAGCCGGGTATATGGCCCCAAGGCTCATCATTACCAAAGTCCAATACCTGGTGTAAATTTGGTTGAAGAAACTCTATGGTTGATACTCGCTTCCTTCTTTGGACTTCTTGATGTTACTCGTTCCAACACTTTACTACTTCTCCGGACACCACGCATGGCTCGTCTATATAACGACCCCAAAAATACCCTCTCCTGCTCTCTCTCTAGGCCCGAAGATCGATGCGCTCAAATGCTAGTCGAAAAGTTATCGATCTCTGGTGACTTATCGATTAAGGGTAATTTACCCTGTTACAACTACACTCACTGCATTTTTTGAATTGTGTAATTGTGCGGATGATTTTGGTGCCTTTGCACGAACATTACTCTATTCACTATTTAGCTATAAATTATGGCTCTTCACCGTAAGATGGACGGTGGTGTTTATTACTCGGTAGGTCTTATTAGGTGACGGAATGGTAGTTACGGACAATGTCTCGGATAGCTTAACTGGTAGAGCCTTCGGCGCGTAACCAAATGATCCGGGTTCGAGTCCCGGTCTGGGCTGTCTGAATTATTTTTTCGGTTACCGAAAAATTCCTACTGAGTAAGGTCCCTCCTCCCCCCTTTATCCTTTATTTCCCCAGTTCCCAAATTTGTCTTTAATGAAAAATTTAGCTATAAATTATGGCTCTTTACCGTAAGATGGACGGTGGTGTTTATTACTCGGTAGGTCTTATTAGGTGACGGAATGGTAGTTACGGACAATGTCTCGGATAGCTTAACTGGTAGAGCCTTTGGCGCGTAACCAAATGATCCGGGTTCGAGTCCCGGTCTGGGCTGTCTGAATTATTTTTTCGGTTACCGAAAAATTCCTACTGAGTAAGGTCCCTCCTCCCTCCTTTATCCTTTATTTCCCCAGTTCCCAAATTTGTCTTTAATGACAAATTTAGCTATAAATTATGGCTATAATAATAAAACTATACACAAGTACCACGCTATTTCACATGTACTCAAACAAAAACATGGATGCCCCGCAAGCAAGGCTCACCAGTTGCTGCATGTCTCAATTTATTTGAATCAAACGCCTTGGGGCGATTATTTACAGTCAATCCAAGACACACGGAGTGCTTTTATCTTCGACTGCTGTTGGTTAATGTTACTGGCCCATTATCATTTCAAGATATACGTAAAGTGAATGGGCAACAATATCCAACGTATAAAGATGCATGCCTTGCACTCGGCTTGCTGGAAGACGACAACCAGTGGGAATGTATGCTTGCTGAAGCAGCATTGATCTGTACAGCAATACAAATTCGTCTACTATTCGCTATAGTGTTGACTACATGTTTTCCAGCCCGAGCAGAGATATTGTGGGATAATCACAAAGATTCAATGACTGATGATATATTGCATCAACATCGTACACGGTGTAATGATCTAGCGATAACATTCAGCGACGATATGTACAATGAAGCATTGATTGCTATTGAGGATCTTTGCATTATCATTGCCAACTTACCACTCAGTCATTTCGGTATGAATTCGCCAAATCGAGGTGCAACTAATTTAATGAATACTGAAATGAATTGTGAACTGCAGTACAGTACTGTAGAAATGGCAGCGATTGTTGCCCGCAATGTCCCACTAATGAATGAGGAACAAAGAACCATTTATGATCGCATTATGCTCGCAGTTTCAGCTGGACAAGGTGGGTTCTTCTTTTTGGATGCACCGGGTGAAACTGGCAAAACATTCGTTATTTCGCTAATTCTTGCTGAAATACGATCAAATAATGGCATCGCATTGGCCGTTGCATCATCGGGCATTGCAGCAACTTTATTGGATGGAGGTAGAACAGCTCATTCAGTATTTAAGCTGCCACTAAATATTCAGAATAACCCTGACGCAGTATGCAACATTAAGAAACAATCGTCCATGGCCACTGTGCTGAAACGGTGTAAAATTATTATTTGGGATGAATGTACTATGGCACACAAACATTCACTTGAGGCGTTGAACAGGACATTGAAAGATATTAAAAACAGTGACAAACTATTTGGCGGAACTCTGTTGGTCCTTTCAGGTGATTTCAGACAAACACTTCCAGTCATTCCACGTTCAAAATACGCTGATGAGATCAACGCTTGCTTAAAATCATCTCCATTGTGGCGTAATGTTGAAAAATTACAGCTAAAAATAAATATGCGCGTTCAAATGCTTCAAGATCCATCCGCTGAAACATTTTCAAAACAACTCTTAGATATCGGTGATGGAAAAGTTGCTATAGATGAAACTGGATACGTAAAATTACCGACCGATTTCTGCACAATCGCTGATTCGCAAGATACTCTCATTGAACAAATATTTCCCGATGTACACACACAGTACATAAATCATGAGTGGCTTGCAGAAAAAGCGATTTTAGCGGCAAAAAATGTAGACGTTGACAATTTAAATCTGAAGATACAAATGTTGTTGCCAGGGAACTTGGTATCATATAAATCTATTGATACAGTTTGCGACAGCGAAGCAGTAAATTTTCCCACAGAGTTTTTGAACTCACTGGATTTGCCAGGCATGCCACCGCATAATTTACAATTAAAGGTTAGATCTCCAATTATCTTGCTTCGTAATTTGAACCCGCCCCGGCTGTGCAACGGTACGCGATAAGTCATTCAAAAATTAATGAAAAACGTGATCGAAGCCAGGATTTTAAATGGCAAGTTCAGAGATGAAAATATACTCATACCACGGATTCCTATTATACCTACAGATGTGCCAATTCAATTCAAACGTATTCAATTTCCGATTAGATTGGCATTTGCAATGACTATCAACAAATCCCAAGGTCAAACGATGTCTGTTTGTGGATTAGATTTGAGAACACCATGTTTTTTACACGGACAATTATACGTTGCATGCTCTCGAGTGAGTAAACCATCAAGTTTGTTTGTATTAGCTAAAGACGGGCTAACAAAAAATATTGTTCACGCTGCAGCATTAAGAGATTAATATTATGTAATTAATTAATTATATATATAATTATTACTTTTAATAAATTAAAACAATTAATGTTTGGTGTTTTGTTATTTTTAAACAACATTCCCTCATCGTTCACAGCGCTCCAGGCCTTTTTCACTCATATTCCACATCTTTATACACTTCCAATGAGTTAGTAATTTTTTTTCTACACTAGAAATTCTCTTGAAATTATTCACATAGCAAAACAATGTTTGCCGGGTCAGCTAGTATATATATAAATATATATAATAGAATAACAGAGTCAACCCAGGTATAATAAATGCGCGCAAATAATAGAAGGGTCCAAGCGGTTGCAGCTGCCGGTCGACCTTAAAGGTTGGACTCCGAGGCTCTCTAGGAAACTTGTTATAACTCCCGAAATATTTCGAATTTCTGTCTGAAATTCTCACAGTATATTTTCAAGACATTGTTCTTTCAAATTAAGCAAAAAAAAAAATTTTCGATTTTTTTAACCCAAGTTACCAGTCTACTACCTTAAATAAATCAAGTATATCAATTCAGATTAATGCGATATATTATAAAAAAACTTTAACAAAGTCGATAGAGTTAGTCCATCTCCGGACATAAGTCCGGAGCCAAAGATGTTCATCGGCTGACTTGCTCAAGCTGACTGCTTTGGATTTGCATCCAGAGTACACAGAATTATAAAAATTAATAAAATTGACAACGTTGCATCTCAGGTTACCCTAAAGAAGTCATCGGAGCCTAGCTCTCACGATGTTTGGGCTAGAGCCCGGCGACTCTCTTATCACAAGCGATTTCCGCTACTTCGCTGATGATGAATCATTAACGAAACAGTTAAAATTTTTGAATTAAATATTATAAATTTAACGGGAACGTTACAGTAAAGTATTTTAAATTTCAGTAAAAAATAGAGAAAATTTTTTTTATAACTCTGATGCACGTGGCTGAACTTGTAATCTTTTAAAGCTACAGAAAAAAAAATAAAATGAAAATAGAAATTTGTTTATAACAAACTATTTATAAAATAAACAATGTAAATTCAAATGAAAACAGAATTTTTTTATAATTATATTGAGAATTGTAATTGATGATTTAAAAAGAAAATGATTTCTTGTTGACAATTGTTAGTTTATTATGATTATCTACTGCCCTGATTAAGAAATCTAATCTGAAATGATTTAAAATGATTTGAAATGATTTAAATGCATCGGATTTGAATACTATATAGATATACAATTAACATGAAGGTAATCATTTCAAATCATCTTTCTGAATCAGGGTGAGACGAATAAGAAGTTATAAAGTGACCGCCAGGCGGCAGCATTTAAATCAAGCTTATTTTTGCATCTCTTTCACTTGTTATCTTTCTTTATCTGTGTAACCTATAGTTTAATAAACCACATTTCTATTAATTAACAATCATCGCCTTTTATTAACATCTACCTAAAATACCATAAATAAGAAACAGGTTGTGGGCCCAGATGGTCAACAGTAAATGTTAAATTGAAAAGTTCTGTGTAAAAGTAAATAAAAATAACTATTTTAGGGATCCAAAGTTTTGAGGTTAGCCTGCCAACGTGCAACGTGCAAAAAACCGAAAAATGGATGTGACTCAAGAGACTATGAAAATCCAGAAGCTCCAAGGACCAGAAAATTGGGCGGTCTGGAAATTTCAAACCAAGATTGCGTTGATAGCCAGAGATATCGACATTGGGACTGCTCAGCAGCAACCCACACCACCAACAGGTACAGGTGACATTCTACCTACTCTGATACAGGTAAATGCTTATCAAGAAAAACTAAGTAAATTTAAGAAGATGGAGGCCATCGTTCAGTTCGTCATAACATCAAGCTTGGGGCCTGAGGCGGTCCTACATGTGATGAGCTGTACAACTGCAAGACAAATGTGGACTAGGCTTCAGGAGGTGTACGAGAGCAAGTCAGACACAAACATTCATATGCTAAATCAACAATGGTACACACTAACAAAAAATGAGAGTGACAACATGACAATGTACATCGCCAAGGTTCAGGATCTTGCACATCGGCTAAAACAAATGGGTGAGGACGTTACAGATAAACAAATAATATCGAAAATACTCTTTACTTCACCCCCTGTTTTCAGACATTTTGTTACGGCTTGGGAGTCAACAGATGAAGCTGGAAAAACGTTGACAAACCTGGTGGCCAGATTAGTTACAGAAGAGACGCGTTTATTTATAAATACAACGCCGACAGATGCGAGTGAGGTACTGGTAGCAAAAGGAGCGTATCACAAGGATCACAAGCCCAAAAGAAAGGGCAAATGCAACTACTGTGGTATTCCAGGCCATTGGGAGCGTGAGTGCCGAGTTAAAGCCAGAGATTTAAGAGAGTCTGGCAGGAACGAGAAGCCGAGGAGGACTAGACAAGAAAATGCCCTCATTGATGTAATGCTACACGCTGCGACTGGAGGAGACGAGATACAGGACAAATGAATCGTTTATTTGAGAAACCCCATAAGTCAAAAATACTAAATTTTTCAGGAGAAGCAAAAAACATTTTTCTCGGTTAAGTTTGCATTAACATCATGAACCAATAATAAATAATAATAATGTTAGTATCCCGAAGAAATATTCGAACATGAAAAAATTTAATTGTAAATTACTACTATTCATAATAATGATTTGAAGTAAAATAAACGAACAAAATAGTAATAAAATCATTAATTTATCAATTTTTTTCCGCCAATTGTTTGTTATATTTATAAAATAAAGTACAAAATATGTATTGGAACCAAAATTAACGAAAATTATTATAAATCATCTATTTTTAATTTTAAATTAGTGAACTGAGAGTCAACAATAAAACGACATTTTTATTTATCACAGTCTAACTTTATAATACTAAAATTGCAAAAATTATTGAAATCAAAGTCATTAACAGTTAATATAATATATTTTTATTTGGTTATCATTAATTTCAGAATTTAAATCAGTTAAATCAGATTCAACAATAAAACGAACATATTTTTAATTTTAACTCATCAAGCGAATATTGTAAAACTCATTGAAATTCAAGTATTATTTATTTATTTATTTATGTTATTCATTTATTTATTTGCTTACAAAGATAACTTATATCAAAGTGTGACTAGATTGAGTACAATATACAACATTAGAGCTACGTAAATAACGAGAGTATAATATAATACAACATAAACTTATAATTAAAATAAGGCGATTATTAGCGTAAATAATTTTGTCACAATCAAGAATTAATAAATGTAGTCACGTTATAGTTAGTTAGTTACAGATTTCTAGTGTACAGGCGTGATAACGCCCCTTTACACTCCTAAGCCTTATCATTTGCTTAGTTACTGCCTTAACCTGCCTTATCATTGCGGATGTGGACCGACTTGTGCCTTCTGTATCGTATTTACCCTGATCCTCACCACTCAGCTATTGGAACAGTAACATGGGAAAACCACAGAGAAAACCCATGTTAGTACAGTCGGAGCTGGGTTAAGTCTACAGTGATTGATAAGAAACTCTTCTTTATCGACCACTGGAGCATTAGGCCCTCCTCTTAGTGTGCAGAGATCCCTCGCGCTTGCCAACGCCGACTAGAGTGGTCACTCATTCAAGTTGTTGCTTAAAATGTGTGATCGCCCAAGTCAGGCGTGTGCCGCCCGGCTATCTCTGCCACTTCCAGAGGCTGGCAACGAACGCACATATTTTTTTAAATATAATTACTGAAAAATATTGGTGCGTGCCGGGATCGAACCCGGGTCCCACTTTTTCGAAAAGCGGGCACCGAGCCGACTAGGCTATTGCCAACCTTATGTAGTCACGTTATATATATGAAATATAAATTCCGACAGGATTCAGGGAGCAGGTTTGAGAATAGATTCCGGATATTGGGGTATGAGTTTTCAAATTTTATTTAGCTTGGTATCGGATTTACTCATTCATACAGAAAGCTCTCAGCTTAAGCGCTCTAGTAAGAAAGAAGTACGAGTTTTTTGACTTCGTGCGGTCTAGGTCAGTATACAAATTAGTAAGGTTGGCTTCATCATCATCACCTTCGGACAGGTGTGGTTTGATATAATGCTCACGGTAGGAATGATAGATAGGACATTCTAAGATTACATGTTTGAGGTTTTCAAGTACATTTAGATTACATATAGTACAAATCTGTTTGGGGTAAAAAATAAAATGAAAGCGCTTGTAGCTGAGTTTAAACATGTGATTATTAGCTGACCGGGCTTGTGCGATTATTCTCGCAATGTATAATGGACAGTTACGTAAGTAATTTGCTGTGTCCGAGTCAAGTGGCCTGGGTATGTGAATTTGACAAGAACGACTAGACTTAACTTTATCTAGATCCACGCTTGTAAAATGGTCAGAGTAGGAGCTGAAGATGCAGTTGATATGCCTTCTCCAGTATGAGCTGGAGAGGTTATCCCAGAGTGTCGTGGGTGCCTTGAAGGCGTCCAGGACCTCTTTAAGTTGTAAAACCCAGTTGTATTTTAGGTTAGAGTCTCTATTATTGGCAAGCTTAAATAATTGCAGCAAGCAAATCTTAGGTAGTCTATGACTGGGCATGTCCAAAACTTTACAGACCCAACTCAGGGCCATCTTAAGAACCTGAACCTTTACATTCCTTATCCTTAGTTCTAGTCTAAGATCAGCACTGGGCGTGCCAAGTGGGAGAAGAAGAAGACGCTTGAAGAAAGAAAGCTGAGATATCTCAAGACAATTAAGGTAACGAAGCCCCCATATGTGTGAGGCATATAAGAAAGTGCTGGCCACAATGCTATCAAAGATTTTAAGCATGCTTTCCCAGGAATCAGCTTTGATTGCGGCGAGAGTGGAAATCGCTGCACCAATAGCTGATTTAGCCCTCTGGGAAGGGGCGATGAGGTCGTGAAAGGTACTCCTAAGTACATGTATTGATCAGCCCACTCTATCAATTCACCGTTAAGATGCAGCTTCGTCTTCTCCCCTGGCCCACCTCTTCTAAAATTCATAGCCTTAGTTTTTTGGATGTCTACAGTTAGAGCATTTATCCTAAAGTAATCTTCTAGGATTACTAATTTCTTGCGCAGGTCACCCACAGATGAGGCCAGAATTATTAAATCATCTGCATACAGAAGAATCAATAGATCATGAGAGCAGTCTATCCCGGTGCCCACGAGCCTCCTTGTTCTAAAAAAGTTAACTAGGTCATGTAGATACAAGATGAAGAGTGTCGGACTGAGGATTTCTCCCTGTAAGACCCCCTCAGTTATATCAAACTCATTGGAGAGATGTTGTCCAGATTTGACTTGAAACTTTGCGAGGTTATAGAGATTTCTTAGGATTCTAATGAGCTTAGGGCTAACTCCCAAGTTAAATAATTTTTTCCAAAGAAAGTCGTGGGGCACCGAGTCGAAAGCCCTCTTGAAGTCAACGAAAAGACCGTGTAGCTGGCTCTTCCTGCTGCACAGGTTGAGTTGTATAGTCGCAAGCAGAATGAAGATATTATCATCACAGCTTCTTTTAGCGATGAAGCTGGCTTGTTCCTCGGGTAGTACCTTAGTCTCATTTATCCATAGAGCTAATTTTTGGGTAAGAGCGGAGTTGTACATACATACATAAACTATTGTATCCACTCCGAATATACAAAAAATAAGCAGTTAACAGAAGTTAATAATCTATTCTTAAAAATTGTTGTGAATATTTTGGTGATTACATTGACCAAAGCCAGGCCCCTATAATTGGAGGGGTCAGTCTTGTCACCCTTCTTGTGCAACATGAAGAGAGCCACACGGGACCATTCGCTGGGTAATATTTCGGTGCCAATTATTTTATTAAAAAGAGTCTGCAAATATAAAAGCCAATTATTAGATAAAGATTTATAAAATTCACAAGGTATTGTATCGCGGCCAGGTGCCTTACCGCTCTTCAGATCATTAATGCTTCTATTTCTTCAGAAGTAATGTAACTATCAAGCATGGGGTCAAGAACCCCGAAATATTGTGTATTATCCCAGATTCTAGGTGGGTAGATACATTCATAAAAGTTGTTCCAGGTCTCCAGAGTCACAGCCGGGGTACTGATAATAAGTGTTTTTTCTTTTAAAACTATTGTATATGCGCCTAAATTTGGAGGTGTCTTTAACGTTCGCAAACCTATCAGCGACCATTGATTTGTATTCTTTTTCTTTGGAGGTTAATGTAGTCTTAAACAGCTTTTTAACTTCCAGGTAAGAAAAGAGTCCAGGGGGATTGAATTAAGCTCGTCTGAGAGTTTTCAGAGTATTTTTTAAGTCTTGTTTTAAAGCCTTGCACTCTGCATCAAACCAGGGCTTGTGTAGAGTGCTGGAGGAGTAGCCGAGTTTCCAAGACTTGAGCATGCTGGCAGCAGTTGCATTTTCTATTATAGCGGTAATTAGGTTATGGTTTATGAAATCAATAGAGGAACGCTCGAAGTCAATTTTCAGCTTTTCCGAGAGAAGCATATTTGCACTATAGTTCTGCTGCTTTGCCGGGTCCCATGACAGATGTTGCGTGAATACTGGGTTACCGGAGGGAATGTCATTTGGTATAGGGAAAAAAAACGTTAAGGAGACAGGGAAGTGGTCTGAAAGCGTGGGTTCAGGTAGAACAGCTAGTCGCGTATTGTAATCAATGCCCAGGAAGTTTGACCTTACCAGGTCTATTACAGATTTACCTCTGACTGAGCAGTAGGTATATTGAACCGGGACGTCACCAGAGGTTCTGCCATCGAGAAGAATAAAACCGCTTGTTCAAAAGAAATCAAAGATCTGCGACCCCCTGGAATTAAGTACGCAGTCCGAGGAAGTACGGAGTGACGATAGAACAGTATCGGTAAGGGCTTCTTCCTGAATATAGTCAGCTTCACCAACACGCGCATTGAAATCCCCACCTATAAATAATGCTGCTGCCAGGAACTTATGCTGGATGTCCGAAATGACATCCTGTAACAAGTCAAGATAAGGGGGTAGGTCGCTGTTAGGTTTGAAGTATATTGAGCCCAAGACAAAATCCCAATTGGCAGCAGAAAATCTGGCGAAAAGCCACCAGGGTGATGAATCAAGAATCTCGCAGTTGAGATTATTTTTATAACCAATAATAAGACCTCCACTTGCTCGTCCCTAGCTGTAAATCCGAAGAGCCTGTGAACAAGTATATTTATAGTTTGTAAAAAATTTAGGAAGAGAAACAAAATTATCCATTACCCATGTTTCAGTTAAACAAAATATATCCGATTTGCTGATTGAATGATTGCTACTGAGGCTCTTAAAGCCACAGCAGTTCCAGAAATCTATTCTTATATCACGTTAAATTACAGAGGGTGGTGAAGCTGAAGCTGGTCTAGAAGAAGATTCGTCTGGAGTGGATCCGATAAAAACTCGATTTTCGAAAAACAGGATTAAAACAAAAACTTCCTGATTTTTGAAAATTCTCGATTTTCTTAGCGGGAAGTTAAAAATTAGGGAAACGCTTGACCCTAAAGGCCATCCCTGCAACTTCCCGCTAATTCCATATCTAAGCGCTTAAAATTACACTTATGACGTTTTTGAGCTATCCGAGTTCAAAAATATAATTTGAATGTTATTTCGAGCTCTCTGAGCATATAGAGTTAGCTGTTCTAAGCTTTTGAGCTCTTCGAGCTCAAAAGTCTGATAGGAGTTTAATAAAACAGTATTTTTTGAATTTTCAATCTGCAATAATTTCTAAATGAATGAATCGATTTTCACGTGGTTAGCAGTATTCTACGCAGTTTTTCAAAATCTATGATATACTTTTGAACACGAACTGATCGAAACGACAATTCTAGAGAAATTAAAAAAATTTACTTTTTCCGAATTTTTTCGACACAGATAACTCGTGAATCAATTAACCGATTTCCACGTTTTTGGTATAAATCGACGTGATTTTTCAGGCTCTAATAATTATGTTATTTCATCAGAAACAATCCAAAAAGAAGTGTCAAAGTTATGTGAAAAAAACTTTTTTTCGAAATTTTTCGTTTTCGATAACTCTCGAACAAATAAACCGATTTTGACGAAACTGGTGGCAATCGACGTAGTTTTTCAAACTTGAAAGCGGATCAGTTTTTGGAATTGATCAGTAAAGCCGTTTAAAAGTTATTCCAAAAAAACGATTTTTTGAAAATTTTATTTTTGAGATTTCTCAAAATCTAGAGA